>NC_053394.1:410350474-410585388 GCF_905171765.1 Bufo bufo
TTGCCAGATTTACCTTAACAAATGTGTTCACAAGAAACACCACGGGGTTGACCATAGATAACCCCCCTAGTCTCCTAGTGCGGTAAGTCACCTCCCTCTTGATCAGGTTCAGTCTATTCCCCCATAAGAGCTGGAAGAACAGACTGTAAACCCGAGTCCAGAGAGGCTCTGGCAAGATACACACACTACCCAAATAGATCAGCAAAGGGAGCAGAAAAGCTTTGATCAGGTGCACCCTTTCCCTGAGGGTCAAAGACCAGCCCTTCCACTGGTCGACCTTCTGAGCGGCGATCTTAAGCCTGTCGTCCCAATTTTGGGTGGGATAATCCCCATGGCCGAAATGGATGCCTAGGACTTTGGCTGACGACTGGGGCTCTGGGAGGGTGTCCGGGAGATCGAAAGCTGGATCACCCCCTCCCAGCCAGAGACTCTCACACTTATCCCGGTTAATCATGGACCCGGATGCCTCCGAGTAGCGGTCCACCTCAGACATCACGTATTCCGCCTCCCCTTTCGAGGACACGAAAATGGTGACATCGTCGGCGTACGCAACTGTCCCCAGAGTGGCTTCCGGCGCCGCCGGATCCATCCCGACTCCCGCCAACGGTCCACGATTGACCCTCTTAAGAAAGGGATCAATCGCGAACACGTATAAAAGCGGGCTCAAAGGACAACCCTGGCGAACGCCAGACCCTCCATTCACAAGCGGGAAACTCTCCGCCCCCGCATACAAGATCTTTAACCAATCGACAAACCCCCCCGGCAGGCCATACTTCAGATGGACCGACCAGAGGTACTCATGGTTCACCCGATCAAACGCCTTTGCTTGATCTAAGGACAGCATGTACCCCCTCCAGTCGCCTGCTCTACTCTGTTCCACTGCCTTTCGGACACCGAGCACAGCACTGAAAGTGCTGCGGCCTGGAACCGAGCAATGCTGAGCCACCGAAAGGAGTCGAGGCGCAAATTTCACCAGCCTGTTAAACAGTATCTTGGCCAGAATCTTTCTGTCCGTATTGAGAAGTGCTATGGGACGCCAGTTCTCAATATGGCTCGGATCTTTCTTCTTTGACAGAAGGATCAGGGCTGACCTCCTCATTGACTGAGGCAGAGTGCCCGAGGATAGACACTCATTGAATACCTCAGTCAAGAGGGGACATAAAGAGTCCTTAAAGGTCTTATAAAACTCGGATGTTAAACCATCCGGGCCTGGCGACTTCTTCAGAGCTAACCCTTCCACCGCCAGGATAACTTCCTCCTTCCTGATCTCTTCTACCAAAACGCCAAAAGAGAGGTGAGCTTCTGACTCAGGGGTGATTTCAGCCAGGAAAGCCGATATCTTGGTGATTTCAGCCAGGAAAGCCGACAGCTGGTGCAAGCTCAGGCAGAGACGACCGGGGAGTGACAGTTATGCCGGACATAGGTGACTCACCAAACACACTGCCCTCTTCCTCCTCCCCGCTATCCCCCTCACACCGCTCCCCTCTCTTTTCCTCCATGGCAATAAACTTCTCCTCGTTCAGGAGTTTCTCTTTAAAGGGGCCGCTTTCATTAATTAAAGTGACCTTTTTCTTCCTGAACACATCAATCTCCGTTTTCAGTTCCTTGATTCTCTGTGATACAGGGGCCCGTTTCTTGCTGAACATGCTATTTGCCCTGGCCCTCTGCAGCCCAAGCTCTTGGCTCAGGATTTTGAGGTGCCGTCCCTGCTCCTTGATTTCGTGGAGGTGAAACGCCACACGGGAGCTGTAGGTGGGGGTGGACTCTCCCTCCCGCCGGGACCCCCAACCTACCTGGGACGACACCTCTCCAGCCTCGGCAGTGCTTTCTTTCCTCTTTCCAGAGGTTCCAGGGTCCTTGGGGGGGACTTGGCTGCCACCTCGTCCGGTCTTCCTCTCCCCCTCGCCTCCTCCACTCCGGGTCCGCGCATGGGTCTCCCTGCCTCCGCCTGACCCCGACCGGGGAGCAGGGTGCTTCTCCTTGGAAGACATGGCCCAGGTCCCCACCAACTCCCTAGGGAGTGGCAGGGTTTGGGCTGGGGAGTGAGATGTAAAACCTCCCCACAAGTCTGGTTCCTCCCAGGGGATTGAGGTGGAAAGAAATCACCCTGGGGCCTTGCTGCTTCTGGAAGTCAGGAACTCCAAACAGACACACCCTCCCTCCTCGCCTGCTGGAGCTGGAACTCTTTTTATTTTATATAAAAGTACAAAACATTACCATATACATAATAAACAAATACAGACAAAACAAAACCACATGTCAACTGGCCCAGCCTTATATACATCACACTATCTACAAACCAAAACTAAAACTTAACTGAAACTTATCCAGCCGGTCCGACTGGAAACATTCCTAACACTATCTATAACACAAAATATAAAGAAACATAAGAACATAAAGAAACATAAAAAAAAGCAATATTTTTGCATAACAAAAAACCAAAGCACCGCTTAAAAAAAACCTAGACAGAAAACTGAACACAATTTTTTTTTTTTCTCCAACACCATAATAATACCTATCTATCTACCCGTCACCAAAACCCCAGCACCCAGGGCTGACCTCCGCCTCATGTTTGTTGCATGTCCGCATAGTCCGAGGCCAGGCCTTCCTCCACCGCCCACATCCAGCCCTCGCCCCATGTCCTCCCATGTCCGCTTAGTCCAGGGCTGGATGTAGGCCTCCCACTGCAAAAGACACTCCCCCTGTCCCCATCCCACCCAACCTAACTATCCCCCTCTATCCTTAACTCTAACAACTGCAAAAAACCTACCTATGCTACCACAATCCCGGAGGACCAAGTTCGGCCTTTGCAAGCCTTTCAAAACCATATTCATAATACAAAAACCTAGGGTGAAAGAATCAGCCCACCACCAGGAAGAGTACTACTTGACTAAGGTACACTAAAAGCAAAACCCCTCCAGAGGAGAGAGGCCCTGCTGGTACCCAGCCTTTCATACTCAAGAGAACAAACCTTCACCAGATCACTGAGGATATTCCTATGCACCTAATCCACCAGGAGGACTTTCTGCTGGGTCGAAACTAAACACTGTGCATTCCATGTGAAGAACTTAACCACTGTACTAACTATAAAAACGGTGCAGGGGTCCCGACCACCCAGGTCTCTGACCACTTCATAAGCCCACTCCGCGTAGGAGAAGGTGGCCAGCCGAGGCCAGCCAATGGAAGCTCCCACCCGTTGGTACACTTCTGTATTGAAGGGACAATGAAGCAGGAAGTGCTCCATACTTTCCAGTATGTCGCCACAGTCCTCCCGGGGACAACCCCTTTCCTCGGAGTTCCTGTACTTCAAATTGTCCCTTACATACAGCTTCCCGTGGAAGCAGCGCCAAGCCAAGTCCCAATACTTCAAGGGGATCCTTGCTGAATTTAACAACTGAAGCCCCTTGTCTAGATCCCGACTTGGGCAATCCCTGAGGGCCAGGGGCTTTTGGAAGTGGGTCAACAAGACCCTGGCGTCAAGGGCACGCCTTGACAGAGTCCTGATCTCCCCTACCTCCAAACCCCACCGGCGGATTACCTTCAGAACCGGGGTGACGTAAGCCGGAAGATACCCATGGGGTGTCCTCAAGTCCTTCACTCGCCCTCCTTGCTCCCATTCCTGGAAGAAGGGCCGAAACCATCCCCTACAGGAGACTACCCACGGAGGAGCCCTCTCTTTCCAGAGGTCTGGTAGATTGATCTAAACAAAAGTGTTCACCAGGAACACCACGGGGTTGACCATACACAACCCCCCTAGTCTCCTCGTGCGGTAAGTCACCTCCCTCTTGACTAGGTTAAGCCTGTTCCCCCATAACAGTTAGAAGAACAGGCTATAGACCCGAGTCCAGAGAGGCTCTGGCAAGATACACACACTACCCACATAGATAAGCAAAGGCAGAAGATATGACTTGACCAAGTGAACCCTTTCCCTTAGGGTCAAAGACCAACCCTTCCACTGGTCAACCCTTTGAGCGGCGGTCTTGAGCCTGCACTCCCAATTTTGCGTGGGATAATCCCCATGGCCGAAATGGATGCCTAAGACCTTTGCTGATGACTGAGGCTCTGGGAGGGTGTCCGGGAGATCTAAAGCTGGATCGCCCCCTCCCAGCCAGAGACTCTCACACTTATCCCGGTTGATTAGGGACCCGGAAGCTTCAGAGTAGCGCTCCACCTCCGACATCACATACTCCGCCTCCTCTCTCGAGGATACAAAGACAGTGACATCATCAGCGTACGCTACCACCTTCAGAGTGGCTTCCGGCGCCACCCGATCCATCCCGACTCCCGCCAACGGTCCGCGATCAACCCCTCTAAGGAAGGGATCAATCGCAAACACGTATAATAGCGGGCTCAAAGGACAGCCCTGGCGGACGCCAGACCCAACCTCAAAGGAGTGGCCCAACCAACCATTCACAAGCGGGAGAGTCTCCGCCCCCGTGTATAATGTTCTTAGCCAATCAACAAACCTCCCCGGCAGGCCATATTTCAAAAGGACTGACCAGAGGTACTCGTGGTTCACTCGATCAAAAGCCTTTGCCTGATCCAGGGATAGCATGTACCCCCTCCAGTTCCCAGCCCTACTCAGCTCCACTGCCTCCCGGACACCAAGTACAGCGTTAAAGGTGCTGCGGCCTGGAACCGAGCAGTGCTGGGATCCCGAGAGGAGCTGTGGCGCAAACTTCACCAACCGGTTGAACAGTATCTTTGCCAGAATCTTCCTGTCCATATTGAGAAGCGCTATGGGACGCCAATTCTCAATACGGCTCGGATCTCTACCCTTTGACAGAAGGATGAGAGCGGACCTCCTCATTGACCTTGGCAGAGTGCCCGAGGATAGACACTCATTAAAAACCTTGGTCAAGAGGGGACATAAGGAGTCCTTAAAGGTCTTGTAGAACTCGGATGTTAAGCCATCCGGACCTGGCAACTTCTTCAGGGCGAGCCCCTCCACCGCCAGAATAACTTCCTCTTCTCTGATATCTTCTGCCAAAACATCAAGAGGGAGGTGAGCCCCTGTGGCAGGGATGGTCTCGGTCAGGAAACTTGCCATCCTGTCCCGATCCAGATCCTTCCTCCCCAAGAGGTGCAAGTAGAAGGACCTGACGACTTCCAGGATCCCTGATCTGGACCTGTTTAGAGACCCCGTACTGTCTATCAGTCCCGTTACCAACTTACAACTCACTGACATCTTACAGTTTCTGTAAGGGTCGGGCGAGCGGTACCTCCCGAAATCCCTCTCAAAAACCAAAGATGCGTGCCTATCATACTGGCACCTCTTGAGCAAAGATTTCACCCTGGAGATATCCTCTCGGCTACCCCCAGTCGAGACCAAATGCTCAAGCTTCCTCCTCAAGCTCTGGTACAGGCGGTACCTGTCCAGGGACCTGAGGCTAGAGAGCTGGCGGAAGAACTTGGTCACCCGATCTTTGACTATCTCCCACCACTCTGACTTACTATCACAGAGGTCCAGAAGCGACACCTGGCTCTGAAGAAAGTCCTCAAAGGATTGTCTCACCTCTGCTTCCTCCAGGAGGGCCGAATTCAGCTTCCAATACCCTCTTCCCATGCGGGGGGACTCTGCAATGTTCAGAGAAAACATAATTAAACAGTGATCGGAGAATTCTACCTCCACAACCTTTAAAGGTGAGAAAATAGCCTCCTCCTTTAAATAAAACCTATCTATTCTAGACCTAACATTACTACCCCTATGATATGTGAATCCCGTGCGGCCTGGGGTATGCCTAATGTGGACATCCACCAGGCGAGCCTCACTAGCTATGCTATTAAGGGAAATGCTATCATAAGCCAGCCGGTCTCTGGCGCCTCCTCTATCCTGGGGTCTCATGATTGTGTTGAAATCCCCTCCAAAGACCACCTGCCGGCTCGAAAAAAGGAAAGGCTTGATCCTCATGAGGAGGCTTTTCCTCTCCCACTTAGATTGGGGCCCATAGATATTGATCAAGCGGAGTTCTTGCCCCCTCATGAGGACATCCAAGATCAAACACCTCCCCATTTCTAACTCGATTATCCGTCGGCTTTCAACCAGTGCGGTAAAAAGGACCGCCACTCCGCTATACGGCTCAGCCGCAAGAGACCAGTATGGAGGGCCCAGATCTCCACTCCCTCTTCGCCTTATGAACTGCTGCCAAATCTGACAGCCTAGTCTCCTGCAAAAACAAAATGTCAGCTTCAATATGGCTGAAAAAATCGAAGGCTGCATAGCGAGCAGTATCTGACTTGATGCTGGCGACATTAATGGTCGCCAGAGTCAGCAGAGTGGGTGCCGCCATACAGGATAATCGAGTTAGATGTCCTTCTTCCTTCCACCCCTCCCGGGGCTATCCTCTAAGGCAGTACGCCCTCTTTTGAGGGAGACAGTGGTGTCCATCCCTTCTGGCACCACTGTCCGCCCCTGCGCACCACCCTTGGCTTTCTCAGTTCCCGAACCTCTTCCTGCCTTCTCTCCTGAGGACCTTACATCCGACCGGAGAGGGGAGCGGGGCCCCCTAAAGGCTCTCCCTCCTGCTCCTCCGGTACCCCACCTATGACCTCTTCCCCAGATGAAGAAGAGGCGGCGATCTCATCCAAAGTGAGATACCGGTTGGAAAGCTCCAGAGGGGAGCCGGTTGCACCTTCCCTGGCCACTCTGGTCGAGCTTCTTGTTTTGGTCAGCCGTTTCCCCTTGATGTTCTCGGGCTCAGTCCCACTACCCTCTGCTGCACTTTCGTAGTAAGAGGACTGAGCCACCTCATCCCGTTCCAGTCTCCTGATTTCTGCCCTTAGTTCGCTGCCCCCTGGGGTCTCCGATCCTCTACGGGAGGCCACCGCTTGGGAAGGGGCAGGCATCACCCCAGAACGGGGATCCACCTGTTCCCTTTCCTCCTGGCGCTTCTCCCTCTGCCTCTGCCTAGACGGACCGTTTCTGTTCTTCCCAGACCCCTGACCTCTACTGCCTCCGCCAGCACCTGCCTCAGCAGTGGTGGCCTCCCGGCCCGCCCCTGCCTGAGCTCGGGCTGCATTGGCCTGAGAGAGGGGACAGCGACTAAACGGGTGTCCTAAGACACCGCACAGGTTGCACCTAATCTGCTGCTCACAGATGACCTAACCCCCCGCACAAAGCACACTTCTGCTCTGGGCAGCTGGCGCTGAAGTGAGAGGGGCTGCCGCACTTATGGCAGAGCTTAGGTTGCCCCCTGTCACGGCCGATGAAGGCAGATGACGGGATGTGGGAAACCATACCTCCTAGATTCTTCAATTTAATGTTGAAGGTCCAGGCGCCCGACCAGATGCCAAACTCGTCCAGGTTTTTCTCTGGGACACCCTGGACGTCCCCGTACCGACTCAACCAGGTCAAGATGTCCGCACAAGAAAGTGACTCGTTACGGGTAAGAATGGTCACTTTCTTCACCTCATTCTGGCGGGTCACCGGGCAAGCCCGGAAACCGCGCGGGTCCGGCATGTTCTTAACCAGCTGATATCCGGACCAGAACAGCTCAAGGCCCTCTGACCGGACAAAACTGATGTCGAACTCCTTGGAACCAAACGGATGTATCAAGGCGAAGATGTCAGCCACTTTGAACCCCATCCGAAACAGGAGCTCCGCGACCCTCTTTCTAGTAGGGCACGCATCATCACTTCCCCATTTGAGACAGACTACATTCCGTCTAGTCCCAGGGCCGGCTGTGGGTGAAGACCAGTTGGTCTCGCCCCTTAGTCCGAACCTATCTATCCAGAAGGATAGATCAACCTTCTCACCCTCTACTATGATGGAGCTTTCCCCCTTTTTGAGGGCCTCCAGGAGTCGCCGCTGCAAGTTACCAGAACTAGACTCAGGAAATGAGGAAGCCAATGAAGACAAACCCCCCCCCCCCCCTGCGGCAGCAGCCACCTCGGCATAACTTCTGCCGGGCGCCACCTCCACAGGAGGGGCAGCCGGACCGCCCCCCCCCCTCCCCCACTGTATTAGACTGTACTGTACCAGACCCCACCAGGGGAGCAACACCAGGAGCCCCAGCCACTTGTTCAGCGGCTAAGGACCGAACTCCCGCAGTCACCCCGGCGCAGCTTCCTTACTCTTCTTAACTGTTTTTTCAATTATTTTTGCTAAATCCGCCAAAAATGCGGTTACATCGATTTTTTTTTTTGGGGGGGGGATTCCCCCCACTAGCCCCTCCAGGTGCACCAGCCAATCCACAGGGACCACCAGCGGCTTGCACAGCCACCACTGGCCCCCCAGCCGACACCCCACCCGGCCCCCCCAGGCCCAGGAGGACCACATGGCCTATCCTCTGGGGAGGAAAAAAAACCTCTTTCAGGGGTCCCCACCACCTCCAGAGCTGGAGACTCCAGACTCACTGCTGGGCCAGTGACAACCTTATTGGCTTCAGCCATATTTATTTCTTTATTTGCCTTACTTTTGTTTCTCCCACCAACCTGGACACTGGTGGTGCCAACAACCCTGTTTGGCACCCCAATGTCCTCTGAGCTGGAGGAAACAGGGGAGGAGGGTAATGCCCCCGTCCTGACGTACCTCTCTACTGTCCCAGGAGAGTACCCCTGCTTCTTTTGTTCTCTTCTGAGGGCTGCAGCATTACTACCCCCAGTATTCTCTTCAATGATACGCTTGCGTTTGGCAACGTTCTCAGCTACTTCCTCCTCACAGCTGAGAGCGCGCCCAGACATGCCCCCAGCAACGCCCCCAACAGCAGGAGCATCACCAGAGGCCCGCCCGGACACACCCCCAGCAACTCTTTCACCCCCAGCCGCAACACTGCAGGGAGGAGGATCGCGCCCAGGAGCGCACCCAGACACGCCCCCAGCACCATCCCTGCTCACAGAAACGGCGCCGGGAACGCCCACGGACACGCCCCCCGCCGCAACAATACATGGAGGAGGATCGTGCCCAGGAGCGCACCCGGACACGCCCCCAGCAACGCCCCCAACAATAGGAGCATCACCAGAGGCGCGCCCAGATACACCCCCAGCCACCCTCCCACCTCCGGCCACAACATCACAAGGAGGAGGACCGCGCCCAGGAGCGCACCCAGACACGCCCCCAGCACCATCCCCACTCACAAAGACAGCGCCGGGAACGCCCCCGAGCACGCCCCCAGTGCGAACAAACAGCGGGGACCGAGGAAGCATCACCATGATAAGTGTGAGACAAAGGGGAGTGACCCACAGTGCAGGAGGCTCCCGATTGGCCACCATTGCCCATAGTGTCCTCCATGAGGCCAGTAACGCTGACATCCGCCATCTTTTGTTCCGATTCTTCTCCCTTATTCCCGTGCTCTGACACCACAGTCAGACCCGGGATGTATTTTGCTAATGCCGCATCTGACATGGACTTTTCAGCCCCCGTCAGAAGCGGCACAAAGGTGTATCTAATCTCCTTGGCTTTTTCCTTTGCTTTTTCCTTTTTCTTTTCCCTTTTTTTCTTTTTCCTGCCTCCGTCTTCTAGGAGCTCGTCCCCAAAGACAAAGTTCTGCAGCTCCATTGGTGACTCCAGCATACGGATTTCCTCCAGGAGCCCTCCGCCACCACCACCACTGCTCTCAAAATCATCGTCCTCGCCCTCCTTGTTCAGCAGTAATGCTGCTATAGCCCTCTGGTACAGACAGCTGGGAACCGAGAGGGGGAGCTGGTGCAGGTTCAGGCAGAAACGACCGGGGAGTGACAGACATGCTGGAAACAGGTGATTCACCAAGCACACTGCCCTCTTTCTCCCCACTATTCCCCTCAAACCGCTCCCCTCTCTTTTCCTTCATAGCGAGAAATCTCTCCTCATTCTGTAGCTTTTCCTTAAAGGGCCCGCTCTCCTTTATTAAAGCCTCCCTTTTTTTCTCAAACATGTTAATCTCCATCTTTAGCTCCCTAATTCTCTGTGATATAGGGAACCGTTTCTTGCTTGACATGCTGTTTGCTTTGACCCTCTGCAACCCAAGCTCCTGGCTCAGGATTTTGAGGTGCCGCCCCAGCTCCTTGATTTCACGGAGGTGGAACGCCACCCGGGAGCTGTAGGTGGGGTGGACTCCCCCTCCCGCCGGGACCCCCAACCTACCTGGGACGGCACCTCCTCAGCCTCAGCAGTACTTCCAATCCACCTTCCGGAAGCTCCAGGGTCCTCAGGGGGGACTTGGTCGCCACTACCACGTCTGATCTTCCTCTCCCCCTCCCCTCCGCCACTCCGGGTCCGCGCACGGAACTCCCTGCCTCCACCTGACCCCGACCGGGGAGCAGGGTACCTCTCCTTGGAAGACATGGCCGCAGGACCCTGCCAACTCCCTAGGGAGAGGCAGGGCCTGGGCTGGGGAGAGAGATGGTAAGCCTCCCACAAGTCTGGTTCCTCCCAGGGGATTGAGGTGGAAATAAATCACCCTGGGGCCTTGCTACTCTGGTAATCAGGAGCTCCTAGCACACACGTCCTCCCTTCTCGCTTGCTGGAGCTGGAACTCTTTTTATTTAAAAAATTACAAAACATTACATTAAATACATATAAAACACAAACAGAAACTTAAACAAAGACAGCATTCCAGCTGCCCCAGCCGCATTCTCACACACATTCATACCTATAACTACAAACCTACAAACACACTATAATAAATAAAACTTACCTAGCCGGTTCGGTTGTAATCCTAACCCATAGTAAAACAAAATAAAACTATAACCAAAATTAGACTACCTCGTCATAACAAAAAAACCTTGGGCTACTTGGCCCTACTAACCAAAGAACCACAAATTATTTTTTTTTTTTTAATAAAATATCACTACACAACACAAATTATCCTAACCTAAACTGTCCCTAGCCACTCCCTATTCTAAACTAAGACCCTCAGGGCTGACCTCCACCTCATGTCCTCAGCATGTCCGCATAGTCCGAGGCCAGCCCCACCTCCACCACCCACATCCAGCCCTCGCCCTATGTCCCCTCATGTCCGCGTAGTCCAGGACTGTATGCAGGCCTCCCCACACTTTAAAAGTGCCCTCCCCTCTCCCTAACCCACCCAACCTGACTAACTAACCCCACTTACCCTATCCTTTAATACAATATAATATAAAATGTACAATATAATATATAATATACAATATACCACCACACTATATAATCACACATAAACACTACCGAAGGACCAAGTTCAGCCTTTGCAAGCCTTTCAAAACCCATACACTTTATTCCAAAACAAAAATCTAGGGTAAGAGTATCAGCCCACCACCAGGAGGAGTACTACTAGGCTATGGTACACTAAAAGCAAAACCTCTCCAGAGGAGAGAGGCCCTGCTGGTACCCAGTCTTTCGTACTCGAGAGAACGCACATTCACCAGGTCCCGCAGAATGTTCCTACACACCTCATCCACTGGGAGGACTTTCTGCTTCGTTGAAACTAAACACCGTGCATTCCAAGTGTAGTACCTAACCACTATGCTAACTAAAAAACATGTGCACAGGTCCCTTCTTCCCAGGTCTCTGAGCACTCTATAGGCCCACTCCGCATAGGAGAAGCTGGCTAGCCTAGGCCAGCCAATGGAAGCTCCCACCCGTTGGTACACCTCTGTATTAAAGGGACACTGAAGCAGGAAGTGCTCCATACTTTCCAGTATGGAGCCGCACTCCTCCCGGGGACAACCCCTTTCCTCAGAGTTCCTGTACTTCAGGTTGTCCCTTACATACAGCCTCCCGTGAAAGCAGCGCCAAGCCAAGTCCCAAAACTTCAAGGGGATCCTTGCAGAATTTAGCAACTGTAACCCCCTGTCTAGATCCCGGCTTGGTCAATCCTTGAGGGCCAGGGGCCTTTGGAAGTGGGACAACAAGATCCTCTCGTCAAGGGACCTCTTTGACAGAGTCCTGATTTCCCCTACCTCCAAACCCCACCGGCGGATTACCTTCAGAATCGGGGAGACATAAGCCGGAAGATATCCGTGAGGTGTACGCAAGTCCTTCACTTGCCCTCCCGTCTCCCATTCCAGGAAGAAAGGTCGAAACCACCCCCGGAGAAGCCCTCTCCATCCAGAGGTTTGCCAGATTTACCTTAACAAATGTGTTCACAAGAAACACCACGGGGTTGACCATTGATAACCCCCCTAGTCTCCTCATGCAGTATGTCACCTCCCTCTTGATCAGGTTCAGTCTATTCCCCCATAAGAGCTGGAAGAACAGACTATAAACCCGGGTCCAGAGAGGCTCTGGCAAGATACACACACTACCCAAATAGATCAGCAAAGGGAGCAGAATAGCTTTGATCAGGTACACCCTTTTCCCTGAGAGTCAAAGACCAGCCCTTCCACTGGTCGACCTTCTGAGCGGCGATCTTAAGCCTGTCGTCCCAATTTTGGGTGGGATAATCCCCATGGCCGAAATGGATGCCTAGGACTTTGGCTGACGACTGGGGCTCTGGGAGGGTGTCCAGGAGATCGAAAGCTGGATCGCCCCCTCCCAGCCAGAGTCTCTCACACTTACCCCGGTTAATCATGGACCCGGATGCCTCCGAGTAGCGGTCCACCTCAGACATCACGTATTCCGCCTCCCCTTTCGAGGACACGAAAATGGTGACATCGTCAGCGTACGCTACTGTCCTAAGAGTGGCTTCCGGCGCCGCCGGATCCATCCCGACTCCCGCCAACGGTCCACGATTGACCCTCTTAAGAAAGGGATCAATCGCGAACACGTATAAAAGCGGGTTCAAAGGACAACGCCAGACCCAACCTCAAAAGGGCAGCCAGACCACCCGTTCACAAGCGGGAAACTCTCTGCCCCCGCATACAAGATCTTTAAACAATCGACAAACCCCCCCGGCAGGCCATACTTCAGAAGGACCGACCAGAGGTACTCATGGTTCACCCGATCAAACGCCTTTGCTTGATCTAAGGACAGCATGTACCCCCTCCAGTGGCCTGCTCTACTCTGTTCCACTGCCTCTCGGACACCGAGCACAGCACTAAAAGTGCTGCGGCCTGGAACCGAGCAATGCTGGGCCACCGAAAGGAGTTGAGGCGCAAATTTCACCAGTCTGTTAAACAGTATCTTGGCCAGAATCTTTCTGTCCGTATTGAGAAGTGCTATGGGACGCCAGTTCTCAATACGGCTCGGATCTTTACCCTTTGATAGAAGGATCAGGGCTGACCTCCTCATTGACTGGGGCAGAGTGCCCGAGGATAGACACTCATTGAATACCTCAGTCAAGAGGGGACATAAAGAGTCCTTAAAGGTCTTATAGAACTCGGATGTTAAGCCATCCGGGCCTGGCGACTTCTTCAGAGCTAACCCTTCCACCGCCAGGATAACTTCCTCCTTCCTGATCTCTTCTACCAAAACGTCAAAAGAGAGGTGAGCTTCTGACTCAGGGGTGATCTCAGCCAGGAAAGCCGACATCTTGTCCCGATCCAGATCCCTCTTTCCCAAGAGGCATGAGTAAAAGGTTCTGACGACTTCCAGGATCCCTGATCTGGACCTGTTCAGGGAACCGGTACTGTCAACCAGTCCTGTCACTAACTTACTCTTCACTGACATCTTACAGTTTCTGTAGGGGTCGGGCGAGCGGTACTTCCCGAAGTCCCTCTCAAAAACTAAAGATGTGTGCCTATCATACTGGCACCTCTTGAGCAAAGATTTCACCCTGGAGATATCCTCGCGGCTACCTCCAGTCGAGACCAGATCTTCGAGTTTCCTCCTCAGACTCTGATACAGGCGATACCTGTCCAGAGACCTGAGGCTCGAGAGCTGGCGGAAGAACTTTGCAGCCCGGTCTTTGAATACCTCCCACCACTCTGACTTAGTGTCACAGAGATCCAGCAAAGCTACCTGATTCTGAAGAAAGTCCTCAAAGGATTGTCTCACCTCTGCTTCCTCCAGGACTCCCGCATTCAGCTTCCAGTAACCTCTTCCCATTTGGGGGGATTCTGAAATATTCAGAGAGAACATAATCAGACAGTGGTCGGAGAATTCTACCTCCACAACCCTTAAGGGCGAGAAAATAGCCTCCTCCTTCAAAAAAAACCTGTCTATTCTAGACCTAATCCTATCTCCTCTATAGTAAGTGAAACCCCCGTGGTCTGGGGTGTGCCTGATGTGGACATCCACCAGACGAGCCTCACTAGCTATGCTATTTAAAGCTATACTATCATAAGCCAGCCGGTCTCTGGTGCCTCCCCTATCTTGGGACCTTATGATGGTGTTAAAGTCCCCACCAAAGACCACTTGCCGGCTTGTAAAAAGTTAAGGCTTGATCCTCATAAAGAGACATTTCCTGTCCCACTTGGACTGGGGCCCATAGATATTGATTAGGCGCAGTTCCTGTCCCTTCATGAGGATATCCAAAATCAAACATCTCCCCATTTCCAGCTCAACCACCCGTCGGCATTCTACCGGTACGGTGAAAAGAACCGCCACTCCGCTATACGGCTCAGCCGCAAGAGACCAGAAGGTGGGCCCAGATCTCCACTTCCTCTTCGCCTTATGCACTTCTGCCAAGTTTGACAGTCTGGTCTCCTGCAAAAATAAAACATCAGCTTCAACTCGGCTGAAAAAATCAAAGGCTGTATAGCGAGCCGCATCAGATTTAATACTGGCGACATTAATGGTCGCCAGTGTCAGCTGAGTGGGTACCGCCATACTTGGTGTTTAAGCTGAATGTCCTCCTTCCTTCCCAACCTTCTTACCCCTCCCGGGGCTGTCCTCTAAGGCGGCACGACCTCTTTTGAGAGAGACGGTGGTGTCCATTCCATCTGTCACCACCGCTCCCTCTTGCGTACCGCCCTTGCCTTTCTTAGTTCCGGGAATCGGGTTTGCCTCCTCTTCTGGGGTCTTTACATCCACACCAGAGAGGGGCACGGGGCCTCCTGGAAGCCCTCCCACCTTTGCCCCCGGTACCCCATTTCCTACCTCCTCCCCGGATGAAGAGGAGGCAGAGGTCTCATCCAAAGTGAGATACCGGTTGGAGAGGGGAGCCAGTTACGCCTTCCCTGGCTACTTTGGTCGGGCTCTTTTTTATTTTTTGAGTACCGTTTCCGTCTGTTGGTATAGGACCCAGTCTCACTACCCTCCACTGCGCTTTCGTAGTGCGAAGACTGGGTCCCATCGGCTCGGTCTAGTCTCTCGATTTCCGCACTTAGCTCCCTGTCCCCTAGGGTCTCCGAACTACGGGAGTCAGCCACTTAAGGAGGGGAAGACATCACCCCATTGTGGCGGGGTTCCTTCTGCTCCCTCTCCGCCTCTGCCGGGACGGACCGCTCTTGGTCTTCACTGACCCCTTAACTCGACTGTCTCCGCCAGCACCCGCCTCAGCCGAAGGGACCTCCCGGCCCACTCCTGCGTGAGCTCGGGCCGCATTGACCTCTGAGAGGGGACAGCGACTAAATGGGTGTCCGAGCACACCACACAAGTTGCACCTAATCTCCCCACAAGATGCGGCAAGGTGACCTGTCCCTCCACACAACGCGCACTTCTGCACTTGGCAGCTGGCGCTGAAGTGTGAAGGGCTGCCACACTTGTGACAGAGCTTAGGCTGCCCCCTGTAGAAAACAAGAATCCTATCCCGGCCGATGAAGGCAGAGGATGGAATGTGGGAAATTGTACTTCCCAGACATTTCAACTTCACATTGAAAGTCCAGGCTCCCGACCAAATGCCAAATTCGTCCAGGTTTTTGGATGGTACACCCTGGACGTCACCATACCTGCTTAGCCAGGTCAGAATATCAACGCAAGAAAGTGATTCGTTACGGGTCAAAACGGTCACTTTCTTGACGTTGTTCTGCCGGGTTATCGCCTGGGCGAAAAACCCCTTCCAATCCGGTAAGTTATTCACCAGCTCATACCCGGACCAGAAAAGCTCTAGGCCCTCCGGCCGGGCAAAGCTGATGTCGAACTCCTTGGAATCATAGGGATGTATCAGGGCGAAGATGTCAGCCACCCTGAAACCCATCTCAAGCAGGAGCTCCACCACCCTTTTCCTTGTAGGGCAGGCATCATTGCTTTTCCACTTGAGACAGACTACATTCCGTCTGGTCCCAGGGCCGGTTGTGGGCAGGGACCAGGTGGTCTCGCCCCCCCTTTCCTCTTGGAAAGCTCGCAGGCCGTGCCTGTCTATCCATAAGGATAGGTCCCTTTTCTCACCCTCTACTGTCATTGAACTCTCTCTCCTTTTAAGGGCTTCCAGGTGCCGCCGTTGCAAGTCATTAACCGCGACTCCCGGGAATGAGGAAGCCAACGAGGATAGCCCCTCCCCCCCCACGGCCGCAGCCACACTGGCATAACTTCTGCCGCAGGAGGGGCAACCGAACCGGCCCCCCCACTACACTAATACCAGATGCCACACCGGACCCCTCCGGAGGGTGGACACCAGGAGCCGCAGCCACCACTTTTTCAGCGACGGTCCGCTGACTCCCAGCATCCTTCCCACCTTTGGGACCAGATGCAGCACCTCCACCAACACCCTTACCACCACCCTGCTCACATGCACCCTTTCTCCCTGCTGGGACAGCTGCTGCAGCAGGTGGTTTAACAGCAGGTGTCATATTATTTTCATTAATCCTGCTATCTCTTACTTTATTATTAACTTTATTATTATTACCCTTATTATTCCTACTGTTCTTACTGTACCCCCTGCTACCTTCATTGCCACTGGCCAAGCCTCCCCTGCCCTTAAGACCTGGGCTTTGACTACCACACTCCCCCCCCTCCCCAGCACTTAATTCAGCGCTGGAGGAGGAGGCGGAGACAGAGGGGGCGTGTCCAGCGGCAATGTACCTGGCCACTTGCTCCGGCAAAATAAAACCTTTCTTCGTGGACCGGGGCGCTGCAGCCATATCTACCCCAGTCGGCCCGGCACCCAACTCTCCTGTACGCTGGCGCTTACTGCCCGCATCCACACTCTCAGCTTCAGAGGCGTGTCCAGAAGCACGGCCGGGCACCCCCCATGCCATGCCCACATGTGCGCCGACAGGAGGATGCCCAGACGGACCCCCACCTACGCCCCCGGTCACGTAACAGGCTACGCCCCGGCCACGCCTCCGGTCACGCCCCCCGCGTCGCCCACCGCCGCCTCCTTTGATCCCTGCCGCACGTTTGCAGCTGCAGGCGGGGACCCAGAGCTATCACCGCCCTGTGTAGGAGGGACGGTGACCTCATCATCACACCGCCCCAGCACCACCCTACACACCGGGACGGCAGGCAGGGCGGTAGCTAGAGTGGCGGACGGAGTGGCTGACAGGGCGGTGGGCGGGGCCTCCCGATTTTCCTGCCCACCCCTCCACTTTCAATACATGGCTGCTGGTTCCCTCCTTCCACAGGCACCTCCTCCCTGCCTCCACATGCAAGGATGGCGTCCGGTGCCATTTTGGGCAGCACAATTTCCCCGCTCCTCCTCTCAGACACCACCCCAGATCCCGAGACAGGGAGTTTAGCGGGATACACGCCTGGTGAAGACTTTTCAGCCTCCACCAAGCGTGTATAGACCAAACGAGTCTGGATGTTTTCTTGCTTCTTTTTCTTTTTTTTCTTCTTGCCACCCCTCTCATCCTCGTCCTCGTCCAGCAGGTCTTCTCCAAAGGCAAAACCCTGAAGGTCCATCGCTGGCGATTCCAGCATTCGGATTTCTCTCAGCAAACCGGGCTCCTCACTGCTACTCTCCATGGCTGATGTCTCATCTGAAGATGGCAACGCAGGTAAGTGTATTTGCTCCTGCTCCGGCGGAATGCCACTGTATCCCTCCATCACTGGGGTTACCGGGAGGGCTGGTTCAGACTGCAAGGTTTGGGGGCCTGCTTGGGATGCCAGAGATTCGGAGTCCATTTCTAACTCCTCCTCCCACTCTCCGCACCCCCGCACAGCTCCCCTCTCCTCACAGCCTCCATCTCCCTGAACCGATCCCCATTTTCAAGTTTTTCCCTGAAGGGACCACTTCCCTCCAGTAATTGTTCTTGCTGCCTTAGAGAGGCCTCCAAGTCCTCTTTCAGGACCCTAATCTTTCCTCTGAGGGGGGGCCTCTTATATTAGAGGAGATGGTGGATCTGGCCCTCGTCTCCTTCAACTCCTTCCTTACGGCTTTGAGGTGCCGTCCCAGCGCATCATATTCCCGTAGGTGGGCCGCTACACGAGAGCTGTAGGTGAGGGTGCTCTCTCCCTCCCACCGGGACCCCCATCCTACCTGGGAAGACACCTCTCGGCCTCTTGCTGGTAGATCTTTCCTTCCTGACGTCCTCGGGTCCTCAGGGGGGACTTAACTACCTCCGTGTCCAGTTGTTCTCACCCCCTCGCCGCCGTATTTCAGGGTCGGTCTCCGCACGTCCATGCTCCCCTCCGACCCAAGCCGGGGAGCAGGGGCACCCTTGCGGGATGACATGCCCGCAGGACCCTGCCAAACTCCCTAGAGAGAGGCAGGGCCTGGGCTGGGGAGAGGTGGAAAAAACTCCCCACAATTCTAGAACTCCTCCTGGGGAGCAGGTCTTAAGAAACTCCCCGGAGAGGCCTGTGCTTTGGAAGTTCAGCGAGCTCTAGAACACACCTCCTACTCTTTTTTATTTATAAAATTGCAAAACGTTACATAAATAAATAATTAAATAAATACAGATCACAAACAAAACTTAAACAGCATTCCAGCTGCCCCAGCCACATTCTCACTCACATCCATGCTTATAACTACTAACCTACAAACTACACACTACAAACTACAATAAATAAAACTTACCTAGCCGGTTCGGCTGTAATCCTAACCCATAGAAACTGAAAATTAAGGCTATTCTTGCCAAAGTAAATCAGAATAAAACTTTAACCAAAAATAAGACTACTTTGTCATAACAGAAACCTCGGGCTACTTGCCCCTACTAACCCAAAAAATAATAATAATCTAATTTTTTTTTTTAATTTCTTTTTTTTTTTTAATTTTTTAAATTTTTTTTTTTTTTTTTTTTTTTATATATAACACTACAAACTCATACCACTCACTTATCCTAACCTAACCTGTCCCTAGCCACTCCCTATCCTAAACTAAGACCCTCAGGACTGACCTCCGCCTCATGTCCTCTGCATGTCCGCATAGTCCGAGGCCAGCCCTATCTCCACCACCCACATCCAGCCCTCGCCCCATGTCCTCCCATGTCCGCATAGTCCAGGACTGGATGCAGGCCTCCCCACACTTTATAAGTGCCCCCCCCTTCCTCACCCTAACCCACCCAACCTAACTAACTAACCCCTGCTTACCCTATCCTACAACAATATACAATAAACACTATACAATAAACACTATTCTATATAACAGCACACAACCATAACCGAAGGACCAAGTTCAGCCTTTGCAAGCCTTTCATAACCTCGTACATCTCCAAAACAAAAATCTAGGGTGAGAATATCAGCCCACCACCAGGAAGAGTATTACTAGACTACGGTACACTAAAAGCAAAGCCTCTCCAGAGGAGAGAGGCCCTACTGGTACCCAGTCTTTCGTACTCAAGAGAACGCACCTTCACCAGGTCCCCCAGAATGTTCCTACACACCTCATCCACTGGGAGGACTTTGTGCTTCGTTGTAACTAAACACCGTGCATTCCACGTGCAGTATCTAACCACTATGCTAACTAAAAAACATGTGCACAGGTCCCTTCTTCCCAGGTCTCTGAGCACTCCATAGGCCCACTCGGCATAGGTGAGGCTGGCTAGCCTAGGCCAGCCAATGGAAGCTCCCACCCGTTTGTACACCTCTGTATTAAAGGGACACTGAAGCAGGAAGTGCTCCATACTTTCCAGTATGGAGCCACACTCCTCCCGGGGACAACCCCTTTCCTCAGAGTTCCTGTACTTCAGGTTGTCCCTTACATACAGCCTCCCGTGAAAGCAGCGCCAAGCCAAGTCCCAAAACTTCAAGGGGATCCTTGCAGAATTTAACAACTGTAACCCCTTGTCTAGATCCCGGCTTGGGCAATCCTTGAGGGCCAGGGGCTTTTGGAAGTGGGACAACAAGACCCTCTCGTCAAGAGACCTCCTTGACAGAGTCCTGATTTCCCCTACCTCCAAACCCCACCGGCGGATTACCTTCAGAATCGGGGTGACATAAGCCGGAAGATATCCATGAGGCGTACGCAAGTCCTTCACTTGCCCTCCCGTCTCCCATTCCTGGAAGAAAGGCCGAAACCACCCCCGGCAGGAGACTACCCACGGAGAAGCCCTCTCCATCCAGAGGTTTGCCAAATTAACCTTAACAAATGTGTTCACAAGAAACACCACAGGGTTGACCATAGATAACCCCCCTAGTCTCCTCGTGCGATAAGTCACCTCCCTCTTGATCAGGTTCAGTCTATTCCCCCATAAGAGCTGGAAAAACAGACTGTAAACCCGAGTCCAGAGGGGCTCTGGCAAGATACACACACTGCCCAAATAGATCAGCAAAGGGAGCAGAAAAGCTTTGATCAGGTGCACCCTTTCCCTGAGGGTCAAAGACCAGCCCTTCCACTGGCCGACCTTCTGAGCGGCGATCTTAAGCCTGTCGTCCCAATTTTGGGTGGGATAATCCCCATGGCCGAAATGGATGCCTAGGACTTTGGCTGACGACTGGGGCTCTGGGAGGGTGTCCGGGAGATCGAAAGCTGGATCACCCCCTCCCAGCCAGAGACTCTCACACTTATCCCGGTTAATCATGGACCCGGATGCCTCCGAGTAGCGGTCCACCTCAGACATCACGTATTCCGCCTCCCCTTTCGAGGACACGAAAATGGTGACATCGTCGGCGTACGCTACTGTCCTCAGAGTGGCTTCCGGCGCCGCCGGATCCATCCCGACTCCCGCCAACGGTGCACGATTGACCCTCTTAAGAAAGGGATCAATCGCGAACACGTATAAAAGCGGGCTCAAAGGACAACCCTGGCGAACGCCAGACCCAACCTCAAAAGGGCAGCCAGACCAACCGTTCACAAGCGGGAAACTCTCCGCCCCCGCATACAAGATCTTTAACCAATCGACAAACCCCCCCGGCAGGCCATACTTCAGAAGGACCGACCAGAGGTACTCATGGTTCACCCGATCAAATGCCTTTGCTTGATCTAAGGACAACATGTACCCCCTCCAGTGGCCTGCTCTACTCTGTTCCACTGCCTCTCGGACACCGAGCACAGCACTAAAAGTGCTGCGGCCTGGAACCGAGCAATGCTGAGCCACCGAAAGGAGTTGAGGCGCAAATTTCACCAGCCTGTTAAACAGTATCTTGGCCAGAATCTTTCTGTCCGTATTGAGAAGTGCTATGGGACGCCAGTTCTCAATACGGCTCGGATCTTTACCCTTTGATAGGAGGATCAGGGCTGACCTCCTCATTGACTGAGGCAGAGTGCCCGAGGATAGACACTCATTGAATACCTCAGTCAAGAGGGGACATAAAGAGTCCTTAAAGGTCTTATAAAACTCGGATGTTAAGCCATCCGGGCCTGGCGACTTCTTCAGAGCTAACCCTTCCACCGCCAGGATAACTTCCTCCTTCCTGATCTCTTCTACCAAAACGTCAAAAGAGAGGTGAGCTTCTGACTCAGGGGTGATTTCAGCCAGGAAAGCCGACATCTTGTCCCAATCCAGATCCCTCTTTCCCAAGAGGCACGAGTAAAAGGATCTGACGACTTCCAGGATCCCTGATCTGGACCTGTTCAGGGAACCCGTACTGTCAACCAGTCCTGTCACTAACTTACTCTTCACTGACATCTTACAGTTTCTGTAGGCGTCGGGCGAGCGGTACCTCCCGAAGTCCCTCTCAAAAACTAAAGATGTGTGCCTATCATACTGGCACCTCTTGAGCAAAGATTTCACCCTGGAGATATCCTCGCGGCTACCTCCAGTTGAGACCAGATCTTCGAGTTTCCTCCTCAGACCCTGATACAGGCGGTACCTGTCCAGGGACCTGAGGCTCGAGAGCTGGCGGAAGAATTTTGCGGCCCGGTCTTTGAATATCTCCCACCACTCTGACTTAGTGTCACAGAGATCCAGCAAAGCTACCTGACTCTGAAGAAAGTCCTCAAAGGATTGTCTTACCTCTGCTTCCTCTAGGACTCCCGCATTCAGCTTCCAGTAACCTCTTCCCATTTGGGGGGATTCTGAAATATTCAGAGAGAACATAATCAGACAGTGGTCGGAGAATTCTACCTCCACAACCCTCAAGGGCGAGAAAGTAGCCTCCTCCTTCAAAAAAAACCTGTCTATTCTAGACCTAATCCTATCTCCTCTATAGAAAGTGAAACCCCCGTGGTCTGGGGTGTGCTTAATGTGGACATCCACCAGACGAGCCTCACTAGCTATGCTATTTAAAGCTATACTATCATAAGCCAGCGGGTTTCTGGTGCCTCCCCTATCTTGGGACCTTATGATGGTGTTAAAGTCCCCACCAAAGACCACTTGCCGGCTTGTAAAAAGGAAAGGCTTGATCCTCATAAAGAGACATTTCCTGTCCCACTTGGACTGGGGCCCATAGATATTGATCAGGCGCAGTTCCTGTCCCTTCATGAGGATATCCAAGATCAAACACCTCCCCATTTCCAGCTCAACCACCCGTCGGCATTCTACCGGTACGGTGAAAAGAACCGCCACTCCGCTATACGACTCAGCCGCAAGAGACCAGAAGGAGGGCCCAGATCTCGACTCCCTCTTCGCCTTGTGGACTTCTGCCAAGTTTGACAGTCTGGTCTCCTGCAAAAATAAAACATCAGCTTCAACTCGGCTGAAAAAATCAAAGGCTGTGTAGCGAGCCGCATCAGATTTAACGCTGGCGACATTAATGGTCGCCAGTGTCAGCTGAGTGGGTACCGCCATACTTGGTGTTTAAGCTGAATGTCCTCCTTCCTTCCCGACCCTCTTACCCCTCCCGGGGCTATCCTCTAAGGCGGCGCGTCCTCTTTTGAGAGAGACGGTGGTGTCCATTCCATCTGTCACCACCGCTCCCTCTTGCGTACCGCCCCTGTCTTTCTCAGTTTCAGGAATCAGATTTGCCTCCTCTTCTGGGGACCTTACATCCACACCAGAGAGGGGCACGGGGCCTCCTGGAAGCCCTCCCACCTTCGCCCCCGGTACCCCACTTCTTACCTCCTCCCCGGATGAAGAGGAGGCGGAGGTCTCATCCAAAGTGAGATACCGGTTGGAGAGCTCAAGAGGGGAGCCAGTTATGCCTTCCCTGGCTACTTTGGTCGGGCTCTTTTTTTTTGAGAACCGTTTCCGTCTATTGATATTAGACCCAGTCTCACTACCCTCTGCACTTTCGTAGTGTGAAGACTGGGTCTCATCGGCCCGGTCTAGTCTCCTGATCTCTGCACTTAGCTCCCTGTCCCCTAGGGTCTCCGAACTACGGGAGCCCGCCACTTGGGGAGGGGCAGACATCACCCCATTTTGGTGGGGCTCCTTCTGTTCCCTCTCCGCCTGGCGCCTCTCCCTCCGCCTCTGCCGGGACGGACCGCTCTTGGTCTTCACTGACCCCTTAACTCGACTGTTTCCGCCAGCACCCACCTCAGCCGAAGAGACCTCCCGGCCCACTCCTGCGTGAGCTCGGGCCGCATTGACCTCTGAGAGGGGACAGCGACTAAATGGGTGTCCGAGCACACCACACAAGTTGCACCTAATCTCCACACAAGATGCGGCAAGGTGACCTGTCCCTCCACACAACGCGCACTTCTGCACTTGGCAGCTGGCGCTGAAGTGTGAAGGGCTGCCGCACTTGTGACAGAGCTTAGGCTGCCCCCTGTAGAAAACGAGAATCCTATCCCGGCCGATGAAGGCAGAGGATGGAATGTGGGAAACCGTGCTTCCTAGACATTTCAACTTCACATTGAAAGTCCAGGCTCCCGACCAAATGCCAAATTCGTCCAGGTTTTTCGATGGTACACCCTGGACGTCCCCATACCTGCTTAGCCACGTCAGAATATCAACGCAAGAAAGTGATTCATTACGGGTCAAAACGGTCACTTTCTTGACGTTGTTCTGCCGGGTTATCGCCTGAGCGAAAAAACCCTTCCAATCCGGTAAGTTCTTCACCAGCTCATACCCGGACCAGAAAAGCTCTAGGCCCTCCGGCCGGGCAAAGCTGATGTCGAACTCCCTGGAACCATAGGGATGTATCAGGGCGAAGATGTCAGCCACCCTGAAACCCATCTCAAGCAGGAGCTCCACCACCCTCTTTCTCGTAGGGCAGGCATCATTGCTTCTCCACTTGAGACAGACTACATTCCGTCGGGTCCCAGGGCCGGTTGTGGGCAGGGACCAGGTGGTCTCGCCCCCTCTTTCCTCTCGGAAAGCTCGCAGGCCGTGCCTGTCTATCCATAAGGATAGGTCCACCTTCTCACCCTCTACTGTCATTGAACTCTCCCCCTTTTTCAGGGCCTCCAGGAGCCGCCGTTGCAAGTCACCAACCGCGACTCCTGGGAATGAGGAAGCCAACGAGGATAGCCCCTCCCCCCCCACGGCCGCAGCCACACTGGCATAACTTCTGCCAGGTGTTACGGCCGCAGGAGGGGCAACCGAACCGGCCCCCCCCACTACACTAGTACCAGATACCACACCGGACCCCTCCGGAGGGCGGACACCAGGAGCCGCAGCCACCGCTTTCTCAGCGACGGTCCGCTGACCCCCAGCATCCATCCCACCTTTGGGACTAGATGCAGCACCTCCACCAACACCCCTACCACCACCCTGCTCACATGCACCCTTTCTCTCTGCTGGGACAGCTGGTGCAGCAGGTGTCATTTTACCTTTATTTTTCCCATTATTATTTCCTTTATTATTATCATTAACATTACTTATTGCCTTATCATTTTTTACTCTACTATGCACCTTGCCACGCTCATTGCCACTGGTCAAGCCCCCCCCTGCTGCCCTTGAGACCTGGGCATTGATCATCACACTCCCCCCCTCCCCAGCACTAAATTCAGCGCTGGAGGAGGAGGCAGAGACAGAGGGGGCGTGTCCAGTGGCTATGTACATGGCCACTTGTTCTGGCGCAATGCACCCTTTCTTAGTGGACCGGAGCGCTGCAGTCACATTCTCCCCGGCAGCTCCGGCCCCCGGCTCTTCAATACGCAGACGCTTACTGCCTGCACCTGTACTCCCAGCTTCGGGAGCGCGTCCAGACACACCCCCGGCCACACCTCCTGCTTCATTCACCGCCGAATCCTCCCTTGATCCCCGCCGCACGTTGGCAGCTGCAGGCAGGGACCCAGAACTATCACCGCCGCGGGTAGGAGGGACGGTGACCTCATCATCACACCGCCCCAGCACCACCCCACATACCTGAACGGCAGGCAGGGCGGTAGCCAGAGCGGTGGACGGAGCGGCTGGCAGAAGGGTGGGCGGGGCCTCCCGATGTTTTTGCCCGCCCCCTCCACTTTCAACAGATGACTGCCGGATCCCGCTTTCTGCCGGCACCTCCTCCCTGCCTCCGCATGCAGGGACGGCGTGCGTCGCCATTTTGGGCTGCACAATCTCCCCGCTCCTCCGCTCAGGCACCACCTCAGATGCCGAGCCAGGGAGTTTAGCGGGATACACGCCTGGTGAAGACTTTTCAGCCTCCACCAAGCGTGTATAGACATAACGTGTCTGGATGTTTTTTTTTTCCTTCTTGCTCTTCCTCTTTTTCTTGCCCCTGCTCTCGTCCTCATCCAGCAGGTCTTCTCCGAACGCAAAACCCTGAAAGTCTACCACAGGCGACTCCAACATTTTGATTTCTCTCAGTAGACCACCATCTTCATCGCTTCCCTCCATAGCTGACTCCGCATCCGAAGATGGCAATGCTGGTAAGTGCACTTGCTCCTGTTCGGGCGGAATGCCACTATATGCCTCCATTACTGGGGTTACCGGGAGGGCTGGTTCAGACTGCGAGGTTTGGGGCCCTGCCTGGGATGCCAGAGATTTGGAGTCTTCCAACTCCTCCACCTCGCTCTCCGCACCCCCGCACGGCTCCCCTCTCCTCGCAGCCTCCATCTCCCTAAATCGCTCCCCATTTAGTAATTTTTCTCTGAAGGGCCCACTGCCCTCCAGCAACTGGTCTTGCCGCTTCAGGGAGGCCTCCAGGTCCTCTTTAAGCACCCCAATTTTCTCCCTGAGGGGGGGCCTCTTTGACCTGGAGGAGATAGTGGACCTGGCCCTCGTCTCCTTCAGATCCTTTCTTACGGCTTTGAGGTGCCGTCCCAGCTCATCGTATTCTCGCAGGTGGGCAGCTATACGAGAGCTGTAGGTGAGGGTACTCTCTCCCTCCCACCGAGACCCCCAACCTACCTGGGACGACACCTCTCGGCTTCCTGCTGGTAGTCTTTTTCCTCCTGATGTCCTCGGGTCCTCAGGGGGGACTTGGCTACCACCGCGTCCAGATGTTTTCACCCCCTCGCCGCCATCGCTCAGAGTCGGTCGCCGCCCGTCCATACTCCCCTCCGACCCACGCCGGGGAGCAGGGGCACCCTTCCGGGAGCTCATGGCGACAGGACCCCACCAGCTCCCTAGGGAGAGGCAGGGCCTGGGCTGGGGAAAAAGATGGAACTCTCCCCACAAGTCTGGAACTCCTCCTGGGGAGCAGATGTTAGGAAACTCCCCAGAGAGGCCTGTGCTTGGAAGTTGCAGAGAGCTCAGCAGACACACCTCCTATCACCGTGGCTGCTGGCACCCTCCAATAGATCCTCGTTAAAGGATTTAAAGTGTACTCATTCCAATTACAGGGCCTCGAAAGAGTCCTGTATTGTTATTTTTCATCACTACCTCCCCGAGTCGGGAGTGGGTAATTTGCGCGCCTGCTGCCTTCCTTGGATGTGGTAGCCGTTTCTCAGGCTCCCTCTCCGGAATCGAACCCTGATTCCCCGTTACCCGTGGTCACCATGGTAGGCGCAGAAAGTACCATCGAAAGTTGATAGGGCAGACATCCGAATGGATCGTCGCCGTCACGGGGACGTGCGATCGGCCCGAGGTTATCTAGAGTCACCAAAGCGGCCGGGGAGAGCGGCGGCGGGCGGGAATCGGGGAGGCCGAGACCACCCCCGCCCGCGGGCCCCACCGCGCCCGGGCCCCCGGATTGGTTTTGGTCTGATAAATGCACGCATCCCTGGGGGTCTGCGCTCGTCGGCATGTATTAGCTCTAGAATTACCACAGTTATCCAAGTAACGGTTGGAGCGATCAAAGGAACCATAACTGATTTAATGAGCCATTCGCAGTTTCACTGTACCGGCCTTGCGTACTTACACGTGCATGGCTTAATCTTTAAGACAAGCATATGCTACTGTCAGGATCAACCAGGTAGGCGACGGAGCGAGGAGGGGCGGTTTCCCGGAGAAACCGCCCCCTGATGCGGAGAGGGAGGAGGAGGCGGACGGAAAGATCTGGAGTCTGACCGCCACCCCTGAAGGGCGCGCGCGCGCAACCGAGCGCGGCACTCTTCCTCCCCTCCTAGCTGCTGAGAGCAGAGGAGCAGACGAGGGCGGTGGGGGTGAGAGGAAAGGAGGTGTGCGGAGGAGAAGAAGCTCTCAGGGCCGAGGCCCGGGGACGGGTCGCCTGCCTCTCGGGCTCCTTGTCTCCCCGCTTCAACCCTGTAGTCTCTCTTCTCTGGCAAAACGCAGGGCTATATGTGGCATGGATGATCCCACACCCCGGCAGCCAGCCCCCGCGGGCGAGGTCGCTCGGAAGGCAAGTTCACCCAGCCAGCCGGCAAGGAACCTGACAGCAGAGAAGATGTTCTGCTGCCGCACGGGAAACACCGTGGACATAAAAATGCTGGCGGGATGCGCCCCTCGACTCCATCCCCTTGTCATGGTCCTCCCTCTCTCTCCAAAAGAAAAAAATGACAAAGTCCACACGCTTCTCTGTGCTGGAGGAGTGGGCGACCCCTACCTAGGCCCCTGGAACTGCTGGTGGGATGTGACCACACATTTCACCCCCCTGGAGCCTCTCTACCTTCTTCTCAGCCCCCTTAGGGGCTAGGAAGCCGAGACTTGCAGGGCTTGTAGAGGTTGACTTGTGCTCCAAGGTGAGCCCTCAAACTTGTCTGTGTCACCTTCCCTCCGGGGATGGCAGGGGGTGAAATTCAGAAATTCTTACCCGCCTATGGTGCTCCTTTCCTGGGTAGAAATTTCCAAAATCCCCCCTCCATCGAAGTCCACCTCCAGCGGCCCCCTCGGGGGCTAGGAAGTCATGGAACTGATGGTGGGATGAAAACACCCTGCCCACCCCTAGGGTCTCTATACCTTCTTCCGGGAGGTGTTGGAAAGGGGACCCCCCTTTCGTGTCACACGCCTCAGAGACCGGCGTGTGGCAAACAGTCCTGCCCAGCCCTTGGAACTGCTGCTGGGGTGTGACGGCCAGGTTCACTCTCATTCGCGGTTCTCTCGCTCAAACCGACCGAGTCTACCTTCTTTGCCAGAGGGAGGAGTGGGGGACTCCTGCCCAGGTCCCTGGAACTGCTGGTGGGATGAGACCACCCAGTTCGCCCCCCGGGGCCTATCTCCCTTCTTCCAAGGGGTGTGCGAGACTTGACTCCCATGCCATGATACACCACCTCTGTGAACCAGGAGAGGCATATCATCATGCCCAGCCTCTGGAACTGCTGGTGGGATGAGACCACCCAGTTCGCCCCCTGAGGCCTATCTCCCTTCTTCAAGGGGTGTGCGAGACTTGACTCCCATGCCATGATACACCACCTCTGTGAACCAGGAGAGGCCTATCATCATGCCCAGCCTCTGGAACTGATGACCTGAGCCAACTTCATTTGAGATAGAAAAATAGTTTATTTCATTTACACATACATATTAATCACTGCTACTTGAAGTGTTGGGCAGACATTCCATCTCCCTCTCCACCATGTTGATTTCCTCCTTGGGGGCAGCGGCAGATGGGGTCCGGCCCTCATCACTACTACAAGATCTCTTCACCAGCTTGTAACCATGACAGATGTCATCCAGCACTTTCTCTCGGTAGTGCCTGTCCGCCGTGGAGTTTGTGTGTGCCAAGTACTTTGCAAACAGAGACTTTTTAGGATCAGTGTACCTTGCAAGCGTCCAAGTTTCACAGACCTTCCTGACCACCTGACTGGAGATATCGGGGAGGTTATACCTGGGAACGAAGGGGAGAATAAGCTTAAGATCCGGGCAACAAAGAGACAGAGAGCAGAGATGACTGCTTGGGCACTACTCACTTTGATTGGTAGCTCTTGATGTCTCGTGAAACAGTATGTCGCTCAGTTCCCACTGAAGAGAGGAAGAATTTATCCTTTGGATCGTCTGTCACTTCTGGTTAGCAATGGCCGGACTTTTTCATAGTAGGCCTGAAACCACTGAGGAGAGAACAAGGGTACAAAATGTTTAAATGGAAGAGGGTGGGAGCTGAATAACACCCGGGGACCAGCAAAGGGGCCTCTCTGCTCACACTCACTGACTCTTCATCATTATCCAGCGAGAAAGCAGCAACTTGTTGAGTAGAGGTCTTGTGGGTTCTTACACCGATCACACATATTTTTTCACCTTCGTACTCATGGTGAATCCTCTCATACCACTCTCCCACCTGCAAGGAGAAGAAGAAGACATGAGGAGCGACAAATGGTGAAAAAGAACCCCACATACTGAACCAGAAAAGCGGCTTACAGTCAAGTTTTGGACTACCCCCGGTGGCTGAAGATGCTTCAAGACAAGAAGGCACTCTAGGTAGAGGATAATTTCAGTTTGCTGATAGGAAGTTGCACAGTTCACCCAGGCTTGGGCTATGCACTTCAAGAACATGCTCTTGGCATCCCTGAGGACTGCTCGGCAATCGGACAGGCTGGGTGATTTTTGGCTCAAGGCCGCGTACCTAAGACAAGGGGAGAAAGAAGACCAGAGAAGTTAGGTACTCACCAACAGGGAGTGGGGGAAGACCAACAAATGACTCCACCATCCCAGCCCTACCCCTGGCTCCACATTCACCTCTTGTCGACCCGGTCTCTTGAGAGCCCCTTAGACAGGATCTTTTGGATGTCTTCAGTAACCGTGATGAAGAACTTGCACTTTTTGTACAGGTCAGGCTGCCTGATGGAAAGGTTGGTGGAGCGCATATTGTACTTTACGAACCGCCGGATACGCTGGATGCAGTTGAGCCTAGTCTGGTGAGAGAGCTTGGCTTCTAAGAGCTTGTCAAAGTAAGAACGAACCTTCTCAATGTCACTGACAAAGTCTAGGCAGGCACGTTGTGGGTTCATAAAGTATAGGAACGGGCAACCGCATCCACCTCCTGCCTGTGATTGCTCAGGCCCAGCGTAGACCGCAGGTAATTGGCGTAAGGTTTCAACAGAGGATCCCCAGAGGGATGACGGTTGTACAGCCCAGCTTCCTGCATCCTCTTCCGTGCAGCACCTTTCCCTGTGGTTTTCAAAGTCCTAGAGGCAGGGGAAAAGGATGAGGAGAAAAAGGAAACAGTCACGGTGGAACCATGAAAGTCAAGGTTCATCACCGAGGGTTGTGTACCCACCTGGGAGTGCATTGAAAGAAATTATCATCACTATTATCTGGAGACTCGGTTGCAGATAATAGGCCCATGGATCCTGAAGGGATCACATCCCCCTCCACACCTGAAGGGGCCAGATCCACCTCCACTAGGCTCAGGGTTACTGAGGCACACTCCTCCACTGGGCTCACGGTCCCTGAAGAAACCTCCACCACCACTGGGCTCACGGTTCCTGAAGAACCCTCCTCTGGACTCACTGTTCCTGAAGAAACCTCCACCACAGGGCTCAAGGTTCCTGAAGCACCCTTGTCCTCCACTAGGCTCAGGGTTATTGAAGCCTCATCCTCCTCCACTAGGCCCACGGTTTCTGAAGCTACATCCTCCCAATCACTGCTGAGCTGGCAAACAGTTCCATGATCGTTGGGAGTGGAAGATGAAAGATGCTGGCTGGCCTGGGCAGGAGGAATAGGAGTACCAGACGTCAAACTGGCAGCGCTAAAGAGAGAAGTAGAAGGTACGTAAGTAACTAGAAGGGTGTTCAGATGGGAACACAGGTGCACCACACATTGCAGGACCTTACCAGGGAGAAGGGGGCTTATCAATGATGGTAAACCCTCTGTCTTCCAGGAACCGTACGATGTCCTCAGTGGATTGAAGGGAGGTGACCTGATGGTAGCTGATGGTGGTACCACGGCTGGCAATGTTTTTCAGGGAGGTCTTGGAAGATAACAGACTGGATTGGATCTCATCGTCTGTACAAAGTCTCATGCAGCATCTCCTCAAGTGCGTGGATAGGTCTTTGTACACTTTGTGACAGACGGCACAGGTGAGGACAGTCCGGTTGTGACTTGGAAGAGAGATAAAATTACAATATAAACATGGGTATGACAAATCACACACGCCGGCTTAGTGCTACTTCATGGAACTGCTGGTGGGATGCACCCACCCAGTTCACCCACGGTGCCTCTATACCTTCTTCCGCAAGGTGTGAGTGACAGGGATCCCTCCATGGCATGACACACCACCTATGTGGCCGGGGATAGGGGACCCCAACATGGCCAGCCGCTGGAACTGCTGGACGGTGCACCTGTTAGGTGCATGCTCATTCACGTTCTCTCTCAAAACAACAAATCTGCCCTTCTCTTTGCCAGCGGGAGGAGTGAGGGACTCCTACCCAGGCCCCTGGAACTTCTGGTGGGATGAGACCACCCAGTTCACCCCAGGGCTTATCTACCTTCTCCCATGAGGTGTGGGAGACGGGGTACATTCGAACCCCCTCACCCTTCTACTGACAGGCGCCTCAGACCATGGAGCCACCAGCGGTCTGTCTGAAACAAGCTGAGCAGTGGCCTGAGAGACGCCGTGTCCGGGGGGAATCTGCTGACTGGTTTCGGGGAGCATTAAGCAGCCATAGCCATAGTTTTTTGTTTGACTGTCTGCGTGTTTCTGTGTTAGAGTTTATTTAAAACTTTAGTTTTGTTATATCTGTCTTGTCTTTGCGTCTGATTGTCCGCGTTTTTCTGTTTTATAGTTAGAAAAAAAAAAAAAGTTTAGTTCTTTGTGTTTAGCTTTGTTACATCTGTCTTGTCTTTGCGTCTGATTGTCTGCGTGTTTCTGTGTTTCTTAGTTTATTGTCATAAAAAAACAAAAAAATTTATATTTACTCTGAATTAGTTTGGTTTTTAAGTTAGGGGTTTTATTTATTTTCCGTTTATTACTTTATTTTATTTAATTTTTTTTGTTTACATTACAAGTTAAATCGATTTTTTTGACACACGTCCCTACCCCAAAAAACCTTTAGCCAAATCACCTTTGCATAAAGTATGAGTGCACCGGGCCGTGCAGGCAGCCGCGGTCGGGCCAATAGAGGAGTCCGTTCCGTTGCTTAACCGCTGCCAGCACAGGGCCGCTCCTCCAGTCATGGACAGTCATGGACAGGCAGGTGCAGGTGGCAGGGGTGTCCGCCTGATCCGTGAGTTTTTTAATTTAAGCAGCCGTCCAAGGGCCATACTTTCACAGGACGCTGAGACAGTGATGGCTCTGGTGGCTGACTCGAGTGCCACGGAGTCCTCAGCCCCAGTTCATAGCAACAGCAGTAGCGGCAGATCTACGCCTCCTGTACAAGCAACCCCCACTCCCACAGAATTGTCCCCGCTCATGTTCGAAGACGAGGACACTGAGCTGGACATTCTGGGGGAGGCTATTCAGGAGGCGGAATTACAGTTCAGCCCTCAAGATGTGCAGGACTTTTTGGAAGGGATGGGGGATAACGAGGAGGAGGAGGGGGCAACGACAATAAATACCCCTTTGAAATCCCTTCCAACAGGTGCGGGTGGTTTGAGCCACACAACTCCCGCATCTAGTCAGACCCAGGCGTCAGCGAGGGGACAGCGGAGCACAGTCAGGGGCTCCATGTTAGCTGTTCCCCTCAGTCCACCACAGTTTGGCACCGGGTCTGACATTGCAGATGCGGAGGAGGGTGACGCCGAATGGGTGCCACCTACTTTGTCAAGTGACAGCAGCACTGAAGTAGGTAGGCACCCGAGGCAAACGGTGCGGCAGGTCTTCAAGGAGCCCATTGGCAGGGGCTCTTCTGCTGAGAGGAGCAGTCATCAGCAGCAGCATGCTCCGCCTGTGCACACTGAGCCCCAACAGGCGCAAGCCAGCACCATCCCATCGGACAAAGGGTTGGTGCGGAAGTCACCTGTTTGGGCTTTCTTCACCCTGGCAACAGATGATGTTACTGTTGCCATTTGTAACCTCTGCCATGCCAGGGTGAGAAGAGGGAGGTCAGTTGGTCGGCTGGCTACCACAGCCCTGAACCAGCACATGCGACTGAACCACTGGCGGGAGTGGGAACAGAGTAAGAGTGGTAGTAGCAGCATCGCCACCGGTAGTGTGCAGGGGACAGCAGCTCCTGCCACTGTACAGCAGCTCCCCCTCTCTATTGCAACTACTGATTCCCACCCACCAGCTCTCTCTAGTAGAGGTATTGGTACCGGCAGCCATCCCTCTGCAACCAGTGCACCCTCCTCTATCTCCTCTGCCGTCCGGCTCCAGCCATCAGTTGCTGATGCTTTTGAACGCACCGCGCCCTACGCCCCAGGGGACCGATGTGTGCATTCACTCAATGGGCTCCTGGCAAGGGTTATTGCCCAACATCTGCTTCCGTACAATCTGGTTGACAGCAACCCATTTAGGCAGATGTTGGAGCAGGCCCAACCCAAATGGCGTGTCCCCAGCCGCCATTACTTTGCAAGGACTGGCGTCCCTGCCCTGCACCAGCACCTTGTGCAGAATGTATGCCTGTCACTGGATCATGCTGTCAGCGACAGGGTGCATCTCACAATGGATGCTTGGACCAGCAGGCATGGGCAGGGTCGATACCTAAGTTTTACAGCCCATTGGGTTTCCCTCCGAGGCACCGGGGAGGGAACGGCGGCATCTGAGTTTGTGGTGCCGCCCCGGGGTGTCCATGGGAGAAATGCTCCTCTCCCACAAGCCACTGTCTCCACGGCTGCTGAGCCACCAAGCAAGCGTCCCCGTAGCTACGCAAGTGTGGGGCACGTCCGCTGCCAGGCCGTGCTCCAGCTTGTGAGCTTGGGGGAACGGAGACACACTGGACCTGATGTTCTGTCCGCACTACAGGCTCAGGTCCAGAAGTGGCTGACACCCCGAAGGCTCCAGGCAGGTATGGTTGTCTGTGACAATGGCAGCAACCTACTCGCCGCCCTTCAGGCTGGCAGTCTGACACACGTGCCCTGCATGGCACATGTCCTCAACCTTGTGGTACAGAAATTCCTCCGCACTTACCCAGGGTTGAGTGACATTGTGCAAAGGGTACATAGGATTGCAGGCCACTTCCGCCGATCCCCAACCGCCGCCGCGTCCCTGTCCAAACTGCAGCGGGACAACAGCCTGCCCTCCCACAGGCTGATTATGGACAGTGTGACGCGGTGGAACTCCACCCTCAACATGCTGGAGAGGTTTTGGGAGCAGCGACGGGCGGTGAGGGAATACCTGCTGGAGCTAGGCACTGCAGGGCCATCACATTCACTCCCCTACATCACTAATGCGGAGTGGGGGCAGATTCAGCAAGTCTGTTACGTGTTGGCCCCATTCGAGCAGGCGACAAAGATGGTCAGCAGGGAGCATGTCGGCCTCAACGACGTGCTCCCCTTAGTGTTCCTGCTGGACAGGACACTAGATCGCCTGCTTGAGGCTGGGGAGAGTGCCTTGGTGGAGCATGAAGAGTCAACCATGCTCCACCAGGCCCAGGACGAGGAGGAGGAGGATGATGAATTAGTGGACATCCAGGAGTCTTGGCTTGGTCAGGAGGGAGAGCCGGTGCTGAGGGGACCGTTAGTCCGGGGGTGGGGCACCTCCGACCGGGAGCAGCAGCATCGGCAGCAGGAGGACCAAGAGGTCATGGTCTCGGGCAGCTTTGAAAAGTCACAGCGGGCTGTGCTCTTCCAAATGGCTGCCCATATGCTGCGATGCCTCAGGAGGGACCCCCGGATCAGAAAAATAAAGGAGAGGGATGAGTTTTGGTTGGCCACCCTTTTAGACCCTCGCTGCAAGGGGAAACTGGAGCAGTTTCTACCAGCCAGCCGGAGGCAGGCCCGTATTGAAAAATTGCGGGCCTGTCTGGTCCACCGGCTGGAGGAGGCAAACCCTATGCCTCACGCTCCAGTTCTCCCCGCCCATCTCACCCAGCAGGTGGCTGGAACCAGCAGCACCAGCCGAGCAGGTTACCTTGAGGGTGAGATGAGGCTGTTCTACCAGTCTGCGCAACCCAGTACCAGCAGCAGCAGCATCAGTAACCACCAGCGGCTGGCCCGCATGGTGGCAGACTACATGGGGTCCAAAGGTGCTTCCGACAGCATGAGCACCGACGACCCCATGGAGTACTGGGTTGCCAGGCTGGACACCTGCCGTGAGCTCGCTCAGTATGCGCTGGAGTTACTTTCTTGCCCCCCTCCAGCGTACTGTCTGAGCGGACTTTCAGCGCGGCAGGTGGGGTGGTCACCGACATGAGGACCCGTCTGTCCACTGACTCCGTGGACAGACTCACATTCATAAAAATGAATGAGTCCTGGATAGGGATGAGCGAACCAGAATTGTATAGTTCGGGTTTGTACCGAATTTTGGGGTGTCCGTGACACGGACCCGAACCCGAACATTTTCGTAAAAGTTCGGGTTCGGTGTTCGGCGCTTTCTTGGCGCTTTTTGAAAGGCTGCAAAGCAGCCAATCAACAAGCGTCATACTACTTGCCCCAAGAGGCCATCACAGCCTTGCCTACTATTGGCATGGCTGTGATTGGCCAGTGCGGCATGTGACCCAGCCTCTATATAAGCTTGGGTCACGTAGCGCTGCACGTCACTCTGCTGATTCAAGCATAGGGAGAGGTTGCTGCTGCGACGTTAGGGCGAGATTAGGCAGATTAACTCCTCCAAAAGACTTCATTCTGTGATCGATCTGCAGCTGTGGATCATTGAAGTGCTAATATCGACTTGCTCACTTTTTTGAGGCTGCCCAGAGCGTTTTTAGATCACTTTTTTTCTGGGGTGATCGGCGGCCATTTTGTGGCTTGTGGTGCGCCAGCACAAGCTATCACCAAGTGTATTTAACCATCAATAGTGTGGTTATTTTGTGCTATATCCTACATCAGGTGCAGGCTGAGCCTGTGTCACCGAAGTGCATTTAACCATCAACAGTGTGGTTATTTTTTGGCCATATACTACATCAGCTGCAGGCTGAGCCTGTGTCACCGAAGTGCATTTAACCATCAACAGTCTGGTTATTTTTTGGCCATATACTACATCAGGGGCAAGTTGAGCCTGTCACCCAGGGCCTAAAAAATAAACCAGACATTTCTATTCAACCAAATCTGTACTGTTTTAGCTGTTCAAGTTATTTGTAGTGACCGTAAAAGCACAGTTTTTGTTCTGGGTGAAAAACTATTCCCAAATTTGCCATTCTCAAAATTGTGGTGAACGGGAACAATGAGGAAAACATCTAATAAGGGACGCGGACGCGGACGTGGACATGGTCGTGGTGGTGTTAGTGGACCCTCTGGTGCTGGGAGAGGACGTGGCCGTTCTGCCACAGCCACACGTCCTAGTGAACCAACTACCTCAGGTCCCAGTAGCCAGCAGAATTTACAGCGATATTTGGTGGGGCCCAATGCCGTTCTAAGGATGGTAAGGCCTGAGCAGGTACAGGCATTAGTCAATTGGGTGGCCGACAGTGGATCCAGCACGTTCACATTATCTCCCACCCAGTCTTCTGCAGAAAGCGCACAGATGGCGCATGTAAAACCAAGCCCATCGGTCTGTCACATCACCCCCATGCATATCAGGGAAACTGTCTGAGCCTCAAGTTATGCAGCAGTCTCTTATGCTGTTTGAAGACTCTGCTGCCAGGGTTTCCCAAGGGCATCCACCTAGCCCTTCCCCAGGGGTGGAAGAGATAGAATGCACTAACGCACAACCACTTATTTTTCCTGATGATGAGGACATGGGAATACCACCTCAGCACGTCTCTGATGATGACGAAACACAGGTGCCAACTGCTGCGTCTTTCTGCAGTGTGCAGACTGAACAGGAGGTCAGGATCAAGACTGGGTGGAAGACGATGCAGGGGACGATGAGGTCCTAGACCCCACATGGAATGAAGGTCGTGCCACTGACTTTCACAGTTCGGAGGAAGAGGCAGTGGTGAGACCGAGCCAACAGCGTAGCAAAAGAGGGAGCAGTGGGCAAAATCAGAACACCCGCCGCCAAGAGACTCCGCCTGCTACTGACCGCCGCCATCTGGGACCAAGCACCCCAAATGCAGCTTCAAGGAGTTCCCTGGCATGGCACTTCTTCAAACAATGTGCTGACGACAAGACCCGAGTGGTTTGCACGCTGTGCCATCAGAGCCTGAAGCGAGGCATTAACGTTCTGAACCTTAGCACAACCTGCATGACCAGGCACCTACATGCAAAGCATGAACTGCAGTGGAGTAAACACCTTAAAAACAAGGAAATCACTCAGGCTCCCCCTGCTACCTCTTCTGCTGCTGCCGCCTCGGCCTCTTCTGCTGCTGCTGCCGCCGCCTCGGCCTCTTCTGCTGCTGCTGCCGCCGCCTCGGCCTCTTCTGCTGCTGCTGCCGCCGCCTCGGCCTCTTCCTCCGCCTCTGGAGGAACGTTGGCACCTGCCGCCCAGCAAACATGGGATGTACCACCAACACCACCACCTGCGTCACCAAGCATCTCAACCATGTCACACGGCAGCGTTTAGCTCTCCATCTCTCAAACATTTGAGAGAAAGCGTAAATTCCCACCTAGCCACCCTCGATCCCTGGCCCTGAATGCCAGCATTTCTAAACTACTGGCCTATGAAATGCTGTCATTTAGGCTGGTGGACACACACAGCTTCAAACAGCTCATGTCACTTGCTGTCCCACAGTATGTTGTTCCCAGCCGCCACTACTTCTCCAAGAGAGCCGTGCCTTCCCTGCACAACCAAGTGTCCGATAAAATCAAGTGTGCACTGCGCAACGCCATCTGTGGAAAGGTCCACCTAACCACAGATACGTGGACCAGTAAGCACGGCCAGGGACGCTATATCTCCCTAACTGCACACTGGGTAAATGTAGTGGCGGCTGGGCCCCAGGCGGAGAGCTGTTTGGCGCACGTCCTTCCGCCGCCAAGGATCGCAGGGCAACATTCTTTGCCTCCTGTCTCCTCCTCCTCCTACTCAGCTTCCTCCTCCTCTTCTTCCACCTGCTCATCCAGTCAGCCACACACCTCACCACCACTTCAGCACAGCCCGGGGTAAACGTCAGCAGGCCGTTCTGAAACTCATATGTTTGGGGGACAGGCCCCACACCGCACAGGAGTTGTGGGGGGGTATAGAACAACAGACCGACGAGTGGTTGCTGCCGGTGAGCCTCAAGCCCGGCCTGGTGGTGTGCGATAATGGGCGAAATCTCGTTGCAGCTCTGGGACTAGCCGGTTTGACGCACATCCCTTTCCTGGCGCATGTGCTGAATTTGGTGGTGCAGAAGTTCATTCGCAACTACCCCGACATGTCAGAGCTGCTGCATAAAGTGCGGGCCGTCTGTTCGCGCTTCCGGCATTCACACCCTGACGCTGCTCGCCTGTCTGCGCTACAGCGTAACTTCGGCCTTCCCGCTCACCGCCTCATATGCGACGTACCCACCAGGTGGAACTCCACCTTGCATATGCTGGACAGACTGTGCGAGCAGCAGCAGGCCATAGTGGAGTTTCAGCTGCAGCACGCACGGGTCAGTCGCACTGCGGATCAGACCCACTGGGCCTCCATGCGAGACCTGTGTGCCCTGTTGCGTTGTTTCGAGTACTCCACCAACATGGCGTTACAATACCACTTCTATGTCTCCTTGAGAAAAGACTTAGGGCGATGATGGAAGAGGAGGTGGCCCAGGAGGAAGAGGAGGAAGAGGGGTCATTTTAGCACTTTCAGGCCAGTATCTTCGAAGTGACTCAGAGGGAGGTTTTTTGCAACACCAGAGGCCAGGTACAAATGTGGCCAGACAGGGCCCACTACTGGAGGACGAGGATGAGGAGGAGGTGGAGGAGGATGAGGATGAAGCATGTTCACAGCGGGGTGGCACCCAAAACAGCTCGGGCCCATCACTGGTGCGTGGCTGGGGGGAAACACAGTACGATGACGATACGCCTCCCACAGAGGACAGCTTGTCCTTACCTCTGGGCAGCCTGGCACACATGAGCGACTACATGCTGCAGTGCCTGCGCAACGACAGCAGAGTTGCCCACATTTTAACGTGTGCGGACTACTGGGTTGCCACCCTGCTGGATCCCCGGTACAAAGACAATGTGCCCACCTTACTTCCTACACTGGAGCGTGATAGGAAGATGCGCGAGTACAAGCGCACGTTGGTAGACGCGCTACTGAGAGCATTCCCAAATGTCACAGGGGAACCAGTGGAAGCCCAAGGCGAAGGCAGAGGAGGAGCAAGAGGTCGCCAACGCAGCTGTGTCACGGCCAGCTCCTCTGAGGGCAGGGTTAGCATGCAGAGATGTGGAAAAGTTTTGTCAACACGCCACAGCTAACTGCACCACCACCTGATACGGAACGTGTTAGCAGGAGGCAACATTTCACTAACATGGTGGAACAGTACCTGTGCACACCCCTCCACCTACTGACTGATGGTTTGGCCCCATTCAACTTCTGGGTCTCCAAATTGTCCACGTGGCCAGAGCTAGCCTTTTATGCCTTGGAGGTGCTGGCCTGCTCGGCGGCCAGCGTTTTGTCTGAACGTGTATTCAGCGCGGCAGGGGGCGTCATTACAGACAAACGCAGCCGCCTGTCTACAGCCAATGTGGACAAGCTGACGTTCATAAAAATGAACCAGGCATGGATCCCACAGGACCTGTCCATCCCTTGTGCAGATTAGATATTAACTACCTCCCCTTAACAATATATTATTCTACTCCAGGGCACTTCCTCATTCAATCCTATTTTTATTTCATTTTACCATTATATTGCGGGGCAACCCAAAGTTGAATGAACCTCTCCTCTGTCTGGGTGCCGGGGCCTAAATGTGTGACAGTGGCCTGTTCCAGTGGTGGGTGCCGTGAAGCCTGATTCTCTGCTATGACATGAAGACTGATTCTGTGCTGACATAAGGCCAGATTCTCTGTTACAGGACCTGTCTCCTCTGCCTGGGTGCCTGGGCCTAAATATGTGACAGTGGCCTGTTCCAGTGGTGGGTGACGTGAAGCCTGATTCTCTGCTATGACATGAAGACAGATTCTGTGCTGACATAAGGCCAGATTCTCTGTTGCGGGACCTCTCTCCTCTGCCTGGGTGCCTGGGCCTAAATGTGTGACAGTGGCCTGTTCCAGTGGTGGGTGACGTGAAGCCTGATTCTCTGCTATGACATGAAGACTGATTCTGTGCTGACATAAGGCCAGATTCTCTGTTACGGACCTCTCTCCTCTGCCTGGGTGCCTGGGCCTAAATGTGTGACAGTGGCCTGTTCCAGTAGTGGGTGACGTGAAGCCTGATTCTCTGCTATGACATGAAGACTGATCTGTTCTGACATAAGGCCAGATTCTCTGTTACGGGACCTCTCTCCTCTGTCTGGGTGCCGGGGCCTAAATGTGTGACAGTGGCCTGTACCAGTGGTGGGTGACGTGAAGCCTGATTCTCTGCTATGACATGAAGACAGATTCTCTGCTTGACATAAGGCCAGATTCTACTGTTACGGGACCTCTCACCTCTGCCTGGGTGCCGGGGCCTAAATGTGTGACAGTGGCCTGTTCCAGTGGTGGGTGACGTGAAGCGTGATTCTCTGCTATGACATGAAGACAGATTCTGTGCTGTTATAAGGCCAGATTCTCTGTTACGGGACCTCTCTCCTCTGCTGGGTGCCTGGGCCTAAATATGTGACAGTGGCCTGTTCCAGTGGTGGGTGACGTGAAGCCTGATTCTCTGCTATGACATGAAGACTGATTCTGTGCTGACATAAGGCCAGATTCTCTGTTACGGGACCTCTCTCCTCTGCCTGGGTGCCTGGGCCTAAATATGTGACAGTGGCCTGTTCCAGTGGTGGGTGACGTGAAGCAAGATCTCTAATATGACATGAAGACTGATTCTGCGCTGACATAAGGCCAGATTCTCTATTATTGCCTGGGTGCCTGGGCCTAAATGTGTGACAGTGGCCTGTTCCAGTGGTGGGTGACGTGAAGCCTGATTCTCTGCTATGACATGAAGACAGATTCTGTGCTGACATAAGGCCAGATTCTCTGTTACGGGACCTCTCTCCTCTGCCTGGGCCTAAATATGTGACAGTGGCCTGTTCCAGTGTGGGTGACGTGAAGCCTGATTCTCTGATATGACATGAAGACTGATTCTGCGCTGACATAAGGCCAGATTCTCTATTATGGGACCTCTCTCCTCTGTCTGGGTGCCGGGCCTAAATATGTGACAGTGGCCTGTTCCAGTGGTGGGTGACGTGAGCTTGATTCTCTGCTTTGACATGAAGACTGATTCTGCCTGACATGAAGCCAGATTCTCTGCTATGGCATGAAGAGACTGATTCTCTGCTGACATGAAGCCAGATTCTTTGCTATGGCATGAAGAGACTGATTCTCTGCTGACGTTAAGCCAGAGTCTCTGCTATGGGACCTCTGTCCCATTGATATTGGTTCATTAAATTTTTTAATTTTTATTTAATTCATTTCCCTATCCACATTTGTTTGCAGGGTATTTACCTACATGTTGCTGCCTTTTGCAGCCCTCTAGCTCTTTCCCGGGCTGTTTTACAGCCTTTTTAGTGCCCAAAAGTTCGGGTCCCCATTGACTTCAATGGGGTTCGGGTTCGGGTTCGGGACGAAGTTCGGGTCGGGTTCGGATCCCGAACCCGAACATTTCCGGGAAGTTCGGCCAAACTTCTCGAACCCGAACATCCAGGTGTTCGCTCAACTCTAGTCCTGGATCGGCAGTGACTTCTTGGCCCCCGCTGTCGGTTCAGGGCGCTGAAGGGTCCCTTGTTCATCCCTCTCCTTTGCTCTCCCTCCTATACTCCGTTGTTTTTTTATGTTTTTAATGTAAAATCTATATTTTTAACATTATTTATTTAATTATTATCATATTTATTTATTCACTATTTAATTTATAACTCATGCATTCGGTACAAAATTAGTTAAATTATGTATTAATTATTCTTTATTCTAATCATGTAATGTTTAATGACTTTTGTATATTTATGAATTTTTTTAAATCATGTTTTTCTACTCTATTTTCAATAATCAATCAGGTATCCTCTACACCAGCAACATTCAGCTATAATTTTCGATATAAGGCGCATTAATTATGTAGCAGACCACTGCGTTAACGCAGCATGACTCAACGTGTTCTGATTCCTCTGAGCCAGAGGGATGAAGGACTGCAGGGTTTAGTAGTGTCTCTGTTGTCCTCCGTTGTCTGTGAGGAGGGATGTGTAACACAGGTCTCCAAACCCATACACGATGTCGTTGCTCACATCCAGCGCTAAGGACATGTGCACGTCCACACCGTCCTCAGATCAAACAGAGCCCAGAAGTCAGTGAAGAAGTTGCTTTGCCTGGGACAGTTGTGTTAGTGTCTATTCTCTGCCACCTGCGTCACTTCTCATTCCCCTCGTTCATGACTCTGTCATGGTCCCCATCTACTGTCGTTGTTCATCGTCAGCTGCCTTTAGTGCGCAGCATGGTTCATCCGCTCATGTAGCTAAATAAGGCTATAGTTGCGAGGCTTGACTACACACGGGGAGGGATGACAGGTACAGGGGAGCACCTACACTCTCATCCTGCAGAGCAAATGTTTGACTCTGTAAGCCAACATGTGTGCTGTTGTTACTCAGAAGTGGAGTTATTTTTTGATTGATTTTACACTTCAATTAGTATTGTTTTAAGATCTGTAAAACAAGACTGCCATCCAGTCGTATATAATCCAGAGATGGGGTACATAGATATATACAAGTGGTCCATCCTGGAATAAATTATCTAGTACCCTTTCTCTACAAAGTAGACTGGAAATTATATATAAATAAAAATATCACCATTATAGAGGAATGGATTACTAAAGTCTACATCCAATAAGCACTGTTACTTAAATTAGGTGGTTTAATAGTAACTGCTGTTCAATGTCACTCAGCACACATGTTGCCTTCCAAAAAGTATACAAACATTGCTCTGCATGATAACAGTGTAGGTACTCCCCTGTGCTTGTCACCCCCTCCTAAATGAAGTATCCTATGGGATGTGTGAAACTACTCACCGTGTGTAGTACAGCCTCGCAACTATAGCCTTATTCAGCTGCATGACCGCAATAGATGAACCATGCTGCGCACTAAAAGCAGCTGACGATGAACAACTACAGTATATGTGGACCATGACAGAGTCATTAATTAGGCCGAGTTCACACAAACGTGTGTGACCCATGCCCGTGCTGCTGGCCCGCAATGCATGATCGCCGGTTGTAGGTAAGCCGCATCGGATCGCGGACCCATTCACTTTAATCGGTCTGCGATCCACCCGTTCCGCAAAAAGATAGGACATGTTCTATATTTTTGCGGAATGGAAGTACGGGACGCAACCCCACGGAAGCACTCCGTAGTGCTTCCGAGGGGTCCAGTTTCGTGCGGCCGTTTCTGCAATCTGGGATTTTCCGGACCCATTGAAGTAAATGGGTTCCGCATCCGTGATGCGGAATGCACACTGAACTGTAGCAGTGTATTGTGGTCTGCAATCTGCTGGCCGCAATATGGCCACGGATCAACACACGTTCGTGTGAACTAGGGCCTTAGGGGAATGAGAACTGACCCAGGTGGTGGAGACATGGACGCTACACCAACTGGCCCAGGGCCAAGCAACGTCTTCACTGACTTCTGACGTGCACATGTCCCTTAGCGCTGGATGTGAGCAACGACAATCGTGTATGGGTTTGGAGACCTGTGTTATACATCCCTCCTCACAGACAAACGGAGGACAACAGAGCACTACTAAAACCCTTGCAGTCCTTCATCCCTCTGCTCAGAGGAATAAGAACACGTTGAGGTCATGCTGTGTTAACGCAGTGGTCTGCTACAGAATTGATGCGCCTTATATGAAAATTATAGCTGAATGTTGCCGTGTAGAGGATACCTGATTGATTTATTGAAAAATAGAGTGTGTTCAAAATTTCAAATTGTTTTACAAAAACATTTTTTCATTGTAAATATTTCATAAATTATATTTGGGGGAGGAGCTGAGCGAGGAACAGAATAGGAGCATGCCTACTGACTGTCCTGACCTAACTGGCTGGAGTGTGCCCGACGCAGGTGACGAGGTAGAGGCCTGAATAAGTGGGCCACCCAAGAGGAGAGTATGATAAAGGGATGGGGAGGGAGGGGCAAGAACCGGCCGCCCTCCTGCTTGTAGGAGGGGTTTTAAATAGGGTGAATGCTCTCCTCCCACAATTACAGGCTGCAAGCAGCCTTCAATATTTGTGGGAGGAGCCTGAGCGAGGAACAGAATAGGCATGCCTACGGACTGTCCTGACCTAACTGGCTGGAGTGTGCCGACGCCAGTGACAGGTAAGGCCTGAATAAGTGGGCAAAAAGAGAACCCGCACATTGCAGGGTATGAAATATTTATTGAATGCATTGTGTGCCCTACAATGCCAAGGAACAAAAGGCTCTGGATATCTCAGCCCGTGGATTCGGAATGTACCTGTGAAGCAGGACGACCTCCAACGACCCATCTTGCGGATGATGTGCGCCGGTACCCTGGTGACTAGAAGCTGCGGACGCGGCCTCTATACGAAAAGAGTGGCCGGATATTGTGCTAGGGTTGTAACCACCCTGCGGCCAGGGGTGCGGATATTGGAGATGAACAGGGTTGAAGACAGGGGCTTACCGTTAACCGGAGCAACGGGCCGTCTAAAGCGGGAGATTGGAGGGAGGCCAGGAGCTCCTGGAGCACCTTTATAGGACACCAACAGTTGGCCTTAGGGTAAAATTCCACCTCTGTGGGAGGACCGGTTTGACTGGTCTTGGAGGACAGAATGGACAGAATGAAGTGGTCTGAGTGCCAGGCGAGATGTCGCCTGAGCAGGGTTGTTCGGGAGATGGCGCTGCAGGTGAATTCCCCGGGTCTGAGGAACCCATAGAAACCGAGATACATGGCCGCTTTTGTAATGATGCTTGCCGATTGGCCAAAAGGAAGACCGTCCAGGGCTATAGATAACCTCGGAAAAGCTCACCTGAAACCGGTTGCCTGCGCACCTGGACTGCCGTACTGACTTTCTGAATGCCCCTGAGGGTGGCTTTGATGGCCTGATTTGAAAAGATGGATCTGGCAGAGGGGTCCCCGAGCATCCGGTGGTGTTGGATGCCGGCCAAATACAGCTTGATGGTATTAAACGAGAGGTGGCGGTGGGAGTGGCAATGGGCTATGAAGGCCATGATGAAAGTGACCTCGTCCACCTCCCCTTGTCAGCGAACTGCTTAAACATGCTGAACCAGGTGTCATAGTTCCTGGCGGTGTTGGCGGCTAGCGACCGCCGGACTAATGACTGCGCGGTTGCTATCAGGGGCTCTAGTCCAGCAGGAGGGCGCTGTATGGTGGAACTGGAACGCCGACGGGATCTGCCTCTGGGAGTTCCTGAAAGAAAACATTGAGGTTAAAACGGGACAGGGTGTCGGCCGCCACGTTCTGCGCTCCCTGGATATGGAAAGCGAAGACATGGAAGTTGAACTCCAAGGACAGCCAGACAAGCTTACGTAGCAGGGACATTATCCTGAGAGATTTGGCCCTCCCTTTGGAGATCACCTCTACCAGGACCTGACTGTCCGTCCTTAATATGACTGACCTGTTTGCCCAGAGCGTACCCCAAACGTGGGCAGCCGCCACTATGGGGTATAACTCCAACAGTGGCGAGACCTCATAGCCTCAGCCTCGGACAGGAGCTCCACCGGCCAACTGCCGACCAACCAGTGCGGATAGAAGATTGCCGCAAACCCGCGGGAGCGTGGCGTCGGTGTAAACCGTGGGGGATGCTGCATCCGGGGATGGCACGAACAAGGAAAATGCCATTCCACCCGGTCAGGAGGTTTGCCTCATCTGAAGATCCGCCATGGCGGGACCGTCCAGCCGGACGGGTGGAGTCCTGATTCGGAGCAGTCGGGAGGAGATGAGAAGCCGAGAATGAAGGACCTTGCCCTGTGGCATGAATTTTGAAAGCACAGGTAAGGAATCCTAACAGGGACTGGAGCTCCGCTTGGACAAGACTCCGGAAGAGGCCGCGGAGGGAAACGGCGGCCTTGATCTAGCCAGCTTGGCCGCGGGGAGGCTGGCCTCCATGCGGACCGAATCTAGAGTAACGCCCAAGAAGGTAACCCCAGTACATGGACCCTCTGTCTTGGTGGATGCCACGGGGACCCTTGAGACCGGCGAACAGCTGGAGCAAGCTCGCCAAGCCTGATGGGGGCCCTGGGGTCTCTCGACGATCAGGAAGTCATCTAAGTAATGTAAGGACCATGTCCAGACCCCCATGATGGACAAGGATCCAGATGCAGCGCACAGACGAACCTGTCGAACAGCCACGGGCTGCTTCTCGACCCAAAGGTGAGGCGCGTAGCGAAATAAAACCCGTCTGCCCAATGCAACCTATAATATTGCCATAACCGAGGAAGGATGGGGAGCAGTTTAAAGGCGTCCGCAATGTCGGCTGGGCCAACCAAGCCCCCCTCCCTAGCCAGCAGGATGTACTGGATGGCCTCGTCGATGGATGCTTAGACATTGAGAATTCCCCTGACGGGATCAGGGAGTTTAAGACTGGGGATCGGCGACATGTGTGGAGCTGACAAATCGTATATCAGACGTTTTTTATTGGAGGCCTGCTTGGAGACTAGACCATGGGATTAATCCTCCACTCAGCAAAGGGAATGGATTTGAACGGCCTAGTAGGAACCCCTTGCGAACCTCGTCCTGCAACAGGGTGGCCACCGCCTCTGGGTCCTGACTAGCCGACTGTAGGTTCTCTTCCCTCCCAGGAAACTTGAGGGAGGGCAATGAAGCCCGTATTGAAGCCCTCTCGAAACCGGTGAGAAGGAACTCTACTGACTGGCGATCGGGGTGATCTCGCAACAGGACGCCCAAGAGCTCGATGTTGATGTCGGCTAGTCATACAGTCGAACGTTGCCTCTTCGGGCAGCTGCGCGGGGGTGAGCCCTGAAGCAGAGGGAGCACACGTGCAAGGCTCTACAACTATTGAAACCACAACCCCCGGCGTTAAAGTTGTTGCAGACCTGACTCTGCCCTAAGAAAGTAATGGGCCTGCCCAGCTTGTCGGTGGAACCTTGGAACCGTTGGTGTGCAGGGAGGGCCTGGCTGGGAGCCCTCCCGGGCCGGGGTGGGAGGTTGGGACTTCCAGGTCGGCCGTGTGCTGTATGGACTGGCCACGCTGCGCACGTGGGGGCCTGCAACCCGGCAAAATGGCGGCAGAACAGCTCATGTCCAGGTTCGCCCAGTCCGTGATGAATTGGAACTGGACGAGGGCGGCGGCCCGCCTTGCTGAAAAAGACCTGTGGAATCGTAGAAGTTTGTTCGCGCCGTATTTGTATCCTAAGTCAGTGACCTGGTACAGATAGGAGTCCAGCTCCTCACCCTGTGTGGCTGGACGCCGCGAATGGTATCTCGGTAGAGGCTAAACGCAAGGACAAATCTGGGACCGACAGTTTACGGTTCAGGCGGGCATCCTTGGCCGCGAAGAACCACCGAGACTCCCGCAATTAAATGACCTTATTCTCAGGATACGTCTTGCGACGCAATGAGAATGGACCCAGGTTGACTTCCCTCCCCGCCAGGATGTCCCTTTTCAGGTTTTCTGGAATGTAATGCGAGGGGCAATCTGGGGCCTGGAACGGACCGTACCTGGCGCCGAATCCTGGGACGTAGAGGTAAGGGCCGGGAAGGGCTGGGGAAGGCAGTGCGGAGGAGGCCGGGACTCCCATTCCCCCATCCTAGTTTGGATATCCGCAACTCGAACCCGCCAGACTGACGATGGTGGCCTACAACTGCAGGAGGATTAGCTGGATCGACGAGGGAGAAGGCTCGTCACTTGAGCCCGATGGTGCCGTCATTAGGAGACGGTACAGCTCCGACTTTTCTCGCGGAGGCGGGATGGTGAATTCCTCTTCGTCTGAGCTCTGCAACAAGCTTGGGACGTCCAGCTCCGCAGAGAGGGGTTGCTGGCGCGCCCTGACACAGAGGTCCAGGGTAAGGACAGGTTATCATCCGACTCCGGGGCCTGCGAAATCTTCAAGCTGCATGGAGGAGGTACGAAGGTAACAGATTGAGATTTCTTTCCCTCCCACCGCTATACAGGGGAACGGGTTCAACCGGTATAGCGGTTGTCCGCTACTTACCTGGAACGAAACGGATCACCTACCGACTTCTGTAGTGAGACGGAGACCTATGAACGGGAGCTCGTGACAACGAATACCCAACGCAGTGACAGGGTGTAAACAACAGCCCCGTGACTGGATCTTACCTGAACAGGGAGGAAACTTTGGTGCAACGACAGTGGCTTGCTTGCAGCTCTGGTGGCCGAGGCCCTGTTTACGTGAAGAAATAAGCTGTGTTTTGACGGGATGCCCGGGCGAGGGACGCGAACTGGCTAGTCCCTTATGCAACGAAATAACACCCGAGCGATTCAGGGAGACATTGCACCTGAGCGATTCAGGGAGACATTGCACCTGAGCGATTCAGGGAGACATTGCACCTGAGCGATTTCAGGGAGACATTGCACCTGAGCGATTCAGGGAGACATTGCACCTGAGCGATTCAGGGAGACATTGCACCTGAGCGATTCAGGGAGACATTGCACCTGAGCGATTCAGGGAGACATTGCACTCGTGAGCGATTTCAGGGAGACATTGCACCTGAGCGATTCAGGGAGACATTGCACCTGAGCGATTCAGGGAGACATTGCACCTGAGCGATTCAGGGAGACATCGCACCTGAGCGATTCAGGGAGACATCGCACCTGAGCGATTCAGGGAGACATCGCACCTGAGCGATTCAGGGAGACATCGCACCTGAGCGATTCAGGGAGACATCGCACCTGAGCGATTCAGGGAGACATCGCACCTGAGCGATTCAGGGAGACATCGCACCTGAGCGATTCAGGGAGACATCGCACCTGAGCGATTCAGGGAGACATCGCACCTGAGCGATTCAGGGAGACATCGCACCTGAGCGATTCAGGGAGACATCGCACCTGAGCGATTCAGGGAGACATCGCACCTGAGCGATTCAGGGAGACATCGCACCTGAGCGATTCAGGGAGACATCGCACCTGAGCGATTCAGGGAGACATCGCACCTGAGCGATTCAGGGAAGACATCACCTAAGCGATTCAGGGAAGACATCACACCTGAGCGGCTCAGGGAATGCATTGCCAGTGTGAATCAGGAGTACCCACCTGAGTGTTGCAGGGAGAACCCCCACCCCGAGGCGTCGGGAAGACATTGTACCCGACGGTTCAGGGGTCATGACACCTGGGTGATACAGTGGAACATATAACAGAGTGGTTGGGGACCTCATTCCATTGAGTGACTCGAGAGTACATTAACCTGAGTGATTCAGGGGACAATGACACCGTGCGGATCGGGAAACCCGTGAAACTTGGCGGTACCACCAATGGCGTACCCTGAGTGATTCGGGGCACTTGACCCCCGGAGACCTGAGGACAGCCGCACCGGCGAGGCCAGGCAACAGACCCCTGACCTCCAGAATGACTGCCCTCAGTCACCCAGAGGGCGAAGTCAATGTTACTGTTTATGGTTTGTCAGGCGCCACAGCCTTGAATAGGATCAAAGGTTCCCCTTTTTTTTTTTTTCAGCAGCGCAGGGGTTTCAGGGCAGCAGGCCAACAGTCAGAATCAGCCGGCAATTGATCGGAGGAACGGAGCCTGCTGTGTGCTCAAGTCCTGCCGCCCGGCACCCCCGCACCGGGAATACACCCGGAAGATGGCAGCAGCGACAACTGAACATCCCTGACTGAACCATGTACGTATGTGACTGATCCCCCCCCCCCCCCGCTCCCAGAGGCACCGCCCCAATTAGCGGCGCATGCGCCGGACCGGCACCTGGAGGAGGGGGGGGGGGTTCGCCGCGATGGGCACACGCTGATTCCCCCATCCTAGGGGAGATGAATGAAGGAATGAAACCATGAAGGAGATAAGGGGCCTACCATATTAAACCCATAATTACAATGAAAACATGGGTTTCAGTGCATATCTGTGTGAAACCCATGTGTATTATATAATTGTGGATGATAGCAGCCGTGGCGGGCGGCAGAGCGGGGTTGACCAGGCAGCTGCTGCGCTGCCAGCCCCAGACCCGTCGGAGCTTCTGTCGGCTAAACAGGGGACACGAGGTGCCGGTGGCAAGGCGCGTCCGACCGGGCCGCAGAGCGGTGATACTCTAGAGAGACGACGCGGCTGGCAGCACGAACGGGATGCGGGGGTGACGAACCGACGGAAAGACGCGACCGGAAAGTGACGTCAGGCGCTTGATGCTGCAGAAGCAAGATCCGGGCGCCCTCCTGCTTGTAGGAGGGGGTTTAAATAGGGTGAGTGGGCTCCTCCTACAATTACAGGCTGCAAGCAGCCTTCATATTATGTTACGACATTACAGTTTTAGACTATGAAAATAAAAAATGTACGTGTTTTTATTACATTTTTTGTTGTATTCAGGGTCGATGGTGGTGCATTCATAAATTCACATTCGAGCTGCATAGTTAGAAAATGATACAATCTGAGGTGTATTATTTTAGTGTTGGTGCTGCACCTGTTTGTTCGTGGGGCCATTCTGTGTAATATATTTTGGATGCACCTTTAGCTGCTGCTACTGCTGCTGCTGCCTGTCCTGCTGATTTTGCCCTAGCTATACAGGTCCTTCTCAAAAAATTTGCATATTGTGATAAAGTTCATTATTTTCTGTAATGTACTGATAAACATTAGACATTCATTACACACAACTGAAGTAGTTCAAGCCTTTTCTTGTTTTAATATTGATGATTTTGGCATACAGCTCATGAAAACCCAAAATTCCTATCTCAAAAAATTAGCATATCATGAAAAGGTTCTCTAAACGAGCTATTAACCTAATCATCTGAATCAACTAATTAACTCTAAACATCTGCAAAAGATTTTTGAGGCTTTTAAAAACTCCCAGCCTGGTTCATTACTCAAAACCGCAATCATGGGTAAGACTGCCGACCTGACTGCTGTCCAGAAGGCCATCATTGACACCCTCAAGCAAGAGGGTAAGACACAGAAAGAAATTTCTGAACGAATAGGCTGTTCCCAGAGTGCTGTATCAAGGCACCTCAGTGGGAAGTCTGTGGGAAGGAAAAAGTGTGGCAGAAAACGCTGCACAACGAGAAGAGGTGACCGGACCCTGAGGAAGATTGTGAGAGAAGGGACCGATTCCAGACCTTGGGGACTGCGGAAGCAGTGGACTGAGTCTGGAGTAGAAACATCAGAGCCACCGTGTACAGGCGTGTGCAGGAAATGGGCTACAGGTGCCACATTCACCAGGTCAAGCCACTTTTGAACCAGAAACAGCGGCAGAAGCGCCTGACCTGGGCTACTAGAGAAGCAGCACTGGACTGTTGCTCAGTGGTCCAAAGTACTTTTTTCGGATGAAAGCAAAATTTTGCATGTCATTCGGAATTCAAGGTGCCAGAGTCTGGAGAAGACTGGGGAGAGGGAATGCCAAAATGCCTGAAGTCCATGTCAAGTACCCACAGTCCAGTGATGGTCTTGGGTGCCATGTCAGCTGCTGGTGTTGTCCACTGTGTTTTATCAAGGGCAGGGTCAATGCAGCTAGCTATCAGGAGATTTTGGAGCACTTCATGCTTCCATCTGCTGAAAAGCTTTATGGAAATGAAGATTCATTTTTCAGCACGACCTGGCACCTGCTCACAGTGCAAAACCACTGGTAAATGGTTTACTGACCATGGTATTACTGTGCTCAATTGCCTGCCAACTCTCCTGACCTGAACCCCATAGAGAATCTGTGGGATATTGGGAAGAGAAAGTTGAGAGACACAAGACCCAACACTCTGGATGAGCTTAAGGCCGCTATCGAAGCATCCTGGGCCTCCATAACACCTCAGCAGTGCCACAGGCTGATTGCCTCCATGCCACACCGCATTAAAGGCAGTCATTTCTGCAAAAGGATTCCCGACCAAGTATTGAGTGCATAACTGAACTTAATTATTTGAAGGTTAACTTTTTTTGTATTAAAAACACTTTCTTTTATTGGTCGGATGAAATATGCCAAAATCATCAATATTAAAACAAGAAAAGGCTTGAACTACTCAGTTGTGTGTAATGAATCTAAAATATATGAAAGTCTAATGTTTATCAGTACATACAGAAAATAATGAACTTTATCACAATATATGCAAATTTTTTGAGAAGGACCTGTATGTGTGCCTCATTCGAGACCAATTTAAAAAATCCTCTGTTGGATTCTGCCACCTGTCCTGACTCTGATCTATCTGAGTCATCTAGGGGCCTAATAACACTCGATTTATTGCTGCTGCTTCATGTCCGCTGATTATGGGGCCTAGCTATATGTGGGCCTCATTCAATACCATTTTAAAAAAACCTCTGGTGGATGCTGCCGTCAGTCCTGACTCCTGATCTATCCTAGTCATATAGGGGGCCTAATAACACTCGATCTACTGCTGCTGCTGCTTCATGTCCCTGCTGATTTGGGCCTAGCTATATGTGGGCCTCATTCTATACCATTTCAAAAAACCTCTGGTGGATGCTGCCGCCTGTCCTGACTCCTGATCTATCTGAGTCATCTAGGGCATAATAACACTCGATCTAACTGCTGCTGCTTCATGTCCTGCTGATTTGGGCCTAGCTATATGTGGGCCTCATTCTATACCATTTTCAAAAAACCTCTGGTGGATGCTGCCGTCTGTCTGACTTCTGATCTATCTGAGTCATCTAGGGGCATAATAACACTCGATTTTCTGCTGCTGCTGCTGCTGAAGTAGGTGCTTTTTTTAAAAAGCACAATGAAAGGGAACTCAAGACATTGGTACTGAACATTTGTTGACAATACCCTTATGAAAAAACATGTAATATTTTTTTAATTTTGATATCTAAAAAATGTATATGCTAGGGAGCCTTATAGATCGGACTCTGGAGCAATGTCAGAATTTTATGATTTTGAATGATTCAGGATTTAACATGTTCCAGAGTGATAGGTCAACAAAAAAAGATGAAGATGAAGTGATTCACCCATCATGCCTAGTGCCTACTGTACAGAGCCTGTCGGTCCGAGTGCTATATTCTGGCGTTGCTACAGTTTGTTTAAGTCTATGTTCAGCATTGAGCAACATTATGTTTGAAAGAATCAGGTCACAAGACTAAATCAACAGATCAAGTGACCAGGTTATTAATACATTAATTAATGTTTTCTTCCGTGATGCCATGAGCAGTCCTAGAAGAAGACAATGGCATCATGCATCTTGTATCAAATGTGAACCTAGTGTTCAGGAGCATTAGACCTAATTTTAAATCCATGTACAAACAAGATATTTGAGACTTTACGACCTTATATATATTTTTTAATAACAGTGTACTTAACGTTTATTTAATTCCATTATTCTGCATAGTTATGAATCATAACTTTTGAGTCTGCATTTACTACAGTGTTAACTGTAAAACATGAAGGTTCTTAATTGTGCGTAGGCAACCAGCATGGATCACTTTTTCTACTTTGCACTATAACAAGTCTAGAGTGTAGAATTCTCAAAACATGGTTTGGATTGGTTCATATTCATGCTGTGTTAATTATGTATTGTCAATATTTAGACAAAGAAATATGTATATAAATAATACTATTTAAAAAATAATAATCCTGTGTTGTTTGGCTTCATTTACAAATTACATTATTTTACTTTATTTTATTTTATTATTATTATCTTTTGATTTTTTTTAAAAATTGGGTTTGGGGCGCCAGTGTTGTGGTTCACGATGTAGCAAGTTGTGGGACCGCATGTGGCCTTCCCTTGTCAAAAGGTCTTGTGCAATAAAAATTGTACTGGACTTATTGATGAACCTAATGAAAAATTTAAATTTTATTTTTTTATGTTTTTTTTTTTGCTACGGATTAAGGTTCTAACATGGTGTTGTCTGTTGTCCTGGGAGGGATGGCTGACTTTCCGTGTTGACCTATTTACATGGTTGGGTCTGACTGGCGTTATAACTCATCCGTGTGACAATCCGGTTTTGTTAATGAAGCTGAATAACACATGTATATAGGGATATTTACTTTTATATATTTTTTTTAAATATTGACAATAATCTAATGATAATTTGCACATGCAAAATATATATAGACACAGCTTTAAAAAATTTAATTAAAAAATAGTACTATATAATGTTCACTCACCAGTTAAAGAATTATTATAATTTGAGTCATGTAATCACATTTTTCGGTCTGTTTGGGGAAGCATTGCCAGGACATTTAAATTTTGTTGTAATTAAGTGCGCTATAAAGGATCCGTGCTGTTTAGTTTTTACAACATGCCTTTACCATTTTACTTATAATTACAGATTTTTATTTTTATTTTTTTGTGGGTATCCACAATTATTTCTAAATAAGAGATTAACGGTGGATTATAAGGCCTACACCAACTATAAATGCTGATATTATCCAATTGCTTAATAATTATGCGTAGGCAATATACTCAACGATTATCAAGGACTAATGCTTTATCAATATGCATTGAGTTGGTGTGTAGGACAAATAATGCCCATTTTATATGTACATGCAGGTGATGTTTTCAGTGTACTTGATGAGTTTGTGATGGAGTATAGGGGCCTTACTGTAACCTAATGTTTTGAAATTAATAGGAAACTTCAATTAATAAAATAAAAACAAACACACATATATATATTAACCATTAAAATAATATATTTATAAAAACATAAAAAAATAAAAATAAATTAACAATTGGCCTTAAGGCAAGGCCTTTAGTTCATTAATGAGGTTGAGGATTTCCTCCACGGTCTTGCTGTGCTGCTCCTCAAACACAGCCATCTGGTGGGAGTACTGCACCCTCAGCTCCCTGATCTTGCGGCAGTGCTGCTCCCGGAACTGCCGCAGTAGTGTCCCTATGGTCCCGTTGAAGGACCTTTACTTTTTTTTTCAGTGCTTTAATTACTGTTAAAAAAAATAAAAAATATTATATATATATATATATATATATAGATCCAGAAAAACGGGCGGCACTCCAAAAGATAAAAGTAAGTGAACCTTTATTCACCCAGGTGGTGCAACGTTTCGGCTCTACACTCGAGCCTTTTTCAAGCAAAGGCTCGAGTGTAGAGCCGAAACGTTGCACCACCTGGGTGAATAAAGGTTGACTTACTTTTATCTTTTGGAGTGCCGCCCGTTTTTCTGGATCTATACATTGGGGTAAGAAGCCTATTCCCTTGGGACGTGCACCCTAACTCTAACTGATTCTGTACCAGTGCCACCTTTTTTCCTTGATATATATATATATATATATATATATATATATATATATATATATATATATAATTACATTATATATATTTATATATAATGTAATTTTTAAATATGGGTTTATTAGTTTGACATCAGATTAAATGCAATTTAGTGAATATTGTATAAAGCTGTTGACTGTTGGCGATTGTCGGTGAAAAAAATAATATGAATAATACATATTTCCGATGTTACGTCTATATAATATCAGATTTTTGTTTTTTTAACCTAACATTAGTCCATGAATAGTCTATGTCATTGAGGTCATAATTTACATATGATATTTGATTTGTATCATAAATTTTTGTTAGTATAAATGATAGAGCTCTTATTATTTTTTTAAATTTTATAATCATTTTATTTTTAAATAATATTGCAACGACAAGATTGAAAAGTGTGAAAATATAAACAAATTAATTTATCTACATCATAACCGTTATCTGATCTACTAAATAACACTAGACTGTAATGAAGTATTCCTAAATAAAAAAAAATAAAAAATATTTTATTCATTGAGATATAAATAATATTCTATAAAATGTATCTAAAAATAAACAAATCGGATATGTAAACTGTGGTCAGTGGATTCTCCTCCAGAAGTCTTTACTCTTGAGTAAAAGAGCCATGTATGGCGACTGTGGCAAAGTACGACGGGGTTGGCAGGTGGTTGGCACAATAGTGTTCTTGTTATAACTATATTTTTGCATTAATTATTAAAAATTTTATTTTAACTATATTATATTTAGAAACTAGGTATCACGGTCGGCGTGACTATCACATACGTGACGCAGAGGGAGGGAACAAGGAAGGCCCTGCCCAAGTGAAAGGGAAGGTGGTGACCCCTGACTCACCTAGCGGCTGGCACCTGGCTGCCCTGACGTCCCTAGACGGGTTCCTCACCCGTACGCCGATCACGTGCCTAAAGCCCTGCTTTCCCTAAGCTGAGCCCTAGATAGTGAACAGGGCGGTGGGAACACTAGTCCGCACCACTAGCTCTAAGGAAAACACCAAGGGAAGGACAGACAATACAAACTCAACATATAATCCCAGGTGGGCGACAACAGGAGACAACAAGAAGCCCAACAGGGATCGGAGGGTAGCACTCTGGAACGACAACAGGATTCACAACTCCAGTGGGTCAGTATAGATGTTCAGGCAGGAAGCTCTATAACTGGCAACTAGAGAAGAGTGAGGGAGAATATAAGGAGGTTGGGAGTGGCAGACAAGAAACAGCTGAGGAGGAGAAGCTACGGATCCCTGATTGAGACAAAAAGGATAGCAAGGCAAACACAGAAAACAATCACTAAGAAACAACGTGATCTTTAGATATAGACGCGCGCAGCCACCCGCTGCGACCTCCTGACCCGGGTATAACGGAGTCAGACGTGGCTCTTGATACCCTCGTGACACTAGGATTGAAGTTGCTATATGCACTGTAGTAAACCAAAGGGGAGAATCAGGGATGCTTGCTTTGTCTCAAAGGGAATGTATGCCTCAGGGAGATAATTTACGTTAATCAGTATATCTGGAATAAGCACACCTGTTTTGTTTCTGGAGTTTTGTCTTTAATATTGATTTTTGAACGGGTTTTAAATAGTTAACAATGACATTGGGTGGGACATGTCTCACCCGTACTCCATCCTATGTTCTCATAACGGTGCTGTTAAAAAGGCTGTTAATATAAAGTGTGGACAGGCCATCCCAACGCAGAACAATCTGAGAAGGGAACCAGAATGGTGACAGAGTGTTGCGATAGTACTGTCTTGTTACCCTGCTTGTAATGAACTGTAAGTGTGGGACTTTGTTATCCAATATAACTAAACTAATACGTGTGTGTGAATAAGTTTAAACAACAAAAGCACATATTTACCCTCCCTGTGTGGGGTGGTGACTACCCCGTCATCATCCTCTTCCTCCTCATCCTCAAAAATGGGGTGGGGTGACTCTGGTTGGGCTGCTGGTCCAGCCTCTTCCTCCACCATTAATTCCCCCTCCTGTGGTGGTGCAGGGGCATTTGGTGGCCCTGAGGGTCCTGGCTGCTCCTCCTGCTCCCCCTCAGACGCAGACAATTCCCAGGAATCCCTGTTGGCAGGCCTGCGTCTGACACAGGGAAGGCGAGCCCCTATAATAACAAATTAGTACTTATGTAAAAATAAAAATCACAAATAATAAATGTACCTCAGCATTACGTTACTTTTGTTTATTTCACCAACACTCAGTAATCATTGTACGTGGGCAGTGTTGGTCACGGATCTGGTGGATTCTGGCGGATTCTTAAGGTCCGACCATTTCTTGAGCATGGCCATTGGTGCGTGTTTGCCACCATGCTCCCTCCTCAACTCCTTCCGAATGTCCCTCATTATGACCTTTTTTTCTGTGTGAGATCGGAGGTCATCGTATCCTCTCTCTAACAGGCGCTGCGTGATTAAGAAATGAATTATTTTATCAAAATTTTTTTATAAAACTAAGATTACTCAACTTTAACATTAGCAGAAGTGGAGTACGTCAGGCTATTCTAGGAAGTTGAACAAGCTGTCGGATCCGTCCTGCCGCTAGTTCACTTATGCCCCCAGACAGTGGCGTAGCTAGAAATGACTTGGCCCCACAGCAAATTTTTTAATGGGGACAACCTAACTACCACAGAAATATTTTCACAAGCACTTCCTTTCACGCCACCCACATAACTGTGGATAGTAAAGATCGCTCTCTCACACCAGTCCCGGCAGCTGTTCCATCCGTTTTATACACTGTCTATACTGTCACTGTATATAATTTCATTGTGTAATACTGTTGAGGGGGCCCATAAAAAATCTTTTAGACCTCCTCCTCCTGGATGGGCCCCTTCTGGGTCAGGGCCCCCAAGCAGCCACTGTAAATACGCCACAACGACAAGAATGACGATCCGTCAACATTTACTATAATGGTGGCGGCCAGAGGTGTAACTATTGGGGAAGCAGGAGAAACCTCTGCTTTGCGGCCCTGACCCAGAAGAAGCCCATCCCACAGAAGGAGGAGGACTAAAAGATTTGGTCAGGGCCCCCTCGGCAGTATTACACAATGAAATTATGTGGCAGTATAGACAGTGAAGGAAACTGATGGAACACCTGCCGAGCCTGCAGCTACACCACTGGTGGCGAGGGAAAAGTTTCAGCAGCAGCAGCAAGGCAGCACACGGCGAGAGGCATGTTGTAGTTTAATTACAGGGAACCGCTCGCTGTGCGCTGCCTTGATGCCGCAGTAACTGACCACCACCATGTCATCATCATCTCAACCACCAAACCAACAATTATTATTGTTTGAGAGTGAAATACTACAATTTAAGTTAACGTAAACGTATAAAATCTAATTGTATTGAAATTGTATGTGTGTGGGGTATAAGCTATTACAGGGAGTGCAGAATTATTAGGCAAGTTGTATTTTTGAGGATTAATTTTATTATTGAACAACAACCATGTTCTCAATGAACCCAAAAAACTCATTAATATCAAAGCTGAATATTTTTGGAAGTAGTTTTTAGTTTGTTTTTAGTTTTAGCTATTTTAGGGGGATATGTGTGTGTGCAGGTGACTATTACTGTGCATAATTATTAGGCAACTTAACAAAAAACAAATATATACCCATTTCAATTATTTATTTTTACCAGTGAAACCAATATAACATCTCAACATTCACAAATATACATTTCTGACATTCAAAAACAAAACAAAAACAAATCAGTGACCAATATAGCCACCTTTCTTTGCAAGGACACTCGAAAGCCTGCCATCCATGGATTCTGTCAGTGTTTTGATCTGTTCACCATCAACATTGCGTGCAGCAGCAACCACAGCCTCCCAGACACTGTTCAGAGAGGTGTACTGTTTTCCCTCCTTGTAAATCTCACATTTTATGATGGACCACAGGTTCTCAATGGGGTTCAGATCAGGTGAACAAGGAGGCCATGTCATTAGATTTTCTTCTTTTATACCCTTTCTTGCCAGCCACGCTGTGGAGTACTTGGACGTGTGTGATGGAGCATTGTCCTGCATGAAAATCATGTTTTTCTTGAAGGATGCAGACTTCTTCCTGTACCACTGCTTGAAGAAGGTGTCTTCCAGAAACTGGCAGTAGGACTGGGAGTTGAGCTTGACTCCATCCTCAACCCGAAAAGGCCCCACAAGCTCATCTTTGATGATATCAGCCCAAACCAGTACTCCACCTCCACCTTGCTGGCGTCTGAGTCGGACTGGAGCTCTCTGCCCTTTACCAATCCAGCCACGGGCCCATCCATCTGGCCCATCAAGACTCACTCTCATTTCATCAGTCCATAAAACCTTAGAAAAATCAGTCTTGAGATATTTCTTGGCCCAGTCTTGACGTTTCAGCTTGTGTGTCTTGTTCAGTGGTGGTCGTCTTTCAGCCTTTCTTACCTTGGCCATGTCTCTGAGTATTGCACACCTTGTGCTTTTGGGCACTCCAGTGATGTTGCAGCTCTGAAATATGGCCAAACTGGTGGCAAGTGGCATCTTGGCAGCTGCACGCTTGACTTTTCTCAGTTCATGGGCAGTTATTTTGCGCCTTGGTTTTTCCACACGCTTCTTGCGACCCTGTTGACTATTTTGAATGAAACGCTTGATTGTTCGATGATCACGCTTCAGAAGCTTTGCAATTTTAAGAGTGCTGCATCCCTCTGCAAGATATCTCACTATTTTTGACTTTTCTGAGCCTGTCAAGTCCTTCTTTTGACCCATTTTGCCAAAGGAAAGGAAGTTGCCTAATAATTATGCACACCTAATATAGGGTGTTGATGTCATTAGACCACACCCCTTCTCATTACAGAGATGCACATCACCTAATATGCTTAATTGGTAGTAGGCTTTCGAGCCTATACAGCTTGGAGTAAGACAACATGCATTAAGAGGATGATGTGGTCAAAATACTAATTTGCCTAATAATTCTGCACGCAGTGTAGATATTGTCCTTCTGAGGAGAGATGTACCTGTCTAGTGACGTGACGACATAGTATGGGGTGTAAAGCTGGTCCGCCTCCACGTGGTGCACCCTGGGTAACGCTAAATGAACCAGCAAATATACTGTAGAATGTAAAAAATTACTTCTCCTGACCAACAGGACACTTATTAGAATCTTTAGACTAGCCATCCGCACACTGCGGGCTTCTAGCTGTGGCAAAAATACAACTCCCATCATTCCATGACAGCCTACAGCTATCATCCTATAGAAGGGCATAATGGGAGTTGTCGTTTAAGAACAACTGGAGGACCGCTGTTGGAATAGACTGTGTGTGTGTGTTGGGGGGAGGTCAGAGGGGGTGTGGGTTTGAGGGGGGGTTTGGTGGTATGCAGTGTGGGTATATTGTGTGAGGCAGGAAATTAGATGTGCAATGTGCATCTGATATAAATATTTGTCAGCTATCCATACATAATGACACGTCGGCCACATGTAAGTATGGATAGCATATAAATATATAGCAGATGCCAGTGAGATAGTGCTTTGATGGCAGACCAACCGTTTGTCAGATCAAAAATGCTCAACTATTTATTTTAGTAATATAGATAAAATCACATTTTATCTAGTATGAGTAGATGTTAATGATTATGTGAAAAAATTATTACTTTTGAATGTCAACAATACTTGTTTCAACCTATCATTTATATCTAATCAAAGTATGTACTATGCGAATTTGAATGCCATGCGAAAATAGTTTCCACATACAAATACATCCGAAAAATTCAATTCAATAAAGCTACATAAGAATATTACTAAGATATGCCAAACAAGTGTGTGCGATAGAATGTTCAATTTAATTATACTTACTATGATGAGGATCTCTTCCTCAGCTTGGGTAAACTTGCTTGCCACCATATTTCCGATCGCATGTGATTTAATCTGACGCACGCTGGATTCTGGATGAAACCGGCGGTTACTTCCGGTCAGGAATAAATGACGCGCATGAGCATACGAAAATTTCAGTGCCGTTTCAGCTATGTGTATTTTTACGAATATTCGAAATATTGCTGATATATCAGGTTTTAGAATATTTGTATTAGTCTAAATCAATTATATATTACAATATCGATAATATTCGTAAAAGACACAGCGGATATAGTGCTTTAGTATTTTTTAAATCTTTACTTTAATTTAATTTTTACTAATATTGGCTATATTGCAATAACATTGTGTTTTATAATATTCGTCTGATTTTATATTGCAATATAGAGAATATTTGAAACCGTAAATATAGGAAAGTTGTGTTGTATAAATTGAACAGTGAACACTAGAGATTAGAGACATTTAGGAAATCGCAACACGCGACTAATAAATCGCATATTATTCGCGTTATATTAACAAATTTACGAGTATTCTATTTCGGCGAATATAATACGAATATTCTTATGAATATTCGCGAAATATCACGAAATCTAATATGGCACCTCAAGCTCATCACTAACACTTACCCTTACTCACTGGAATTAACATCCCTTTCATAACCTTATCCTTTCGCACTAAACACATCAACACCTCAATTAGGCCTCATGCACACGACCGTATTTTTTCACGGTCCGCTAAACGGGGTTCCGTTGGTCCGTGATCCGTGACCGTTTTTTCATCCGTGGGTCTTCCTTGATTTTTGGAGGATCCACGGACATGAAAAAAAAGTCGTTTTGGTGTCCGCCTGGCCGTGCGGAGCCAAACGGATCCGTCCTGAATTACAATGCAAGTCAATGGGGACGGATCCGTTTGACGTTGACACAATATGGTGCAATTTCAAACGGATCCGTCCCCCATTGACTTTCAATGTAAAGTCAGGAGTTAATATACCATAGGATCGGAGTTTTCTCCAATCCGATGGTATATTTTTACTTGAAGCGTCCCCATCACCATGGGAACGCCTCTATGTTAGAATATACCATCGGATTTGAGTTACATCGTGAAACTCAGATCTGACAGTATATTCTAACACAGAGGCGTTCCAATAGTGATGGGGACGCTTCTAGTTAATATCCTACGAACTGTGTACATGACTGCCCCCTGCTGCCTGGCAGCACCCGATCTTTTACAGGGGGCTGTGATCAGCACAATTAACCCTTCAGGTGCCGCACCTGAAGGGGTTAATTGTGCGTATCATAGCCCCCTGTAAGAGATCAGGGGCTGCCAGGCAGCAGTGTGCGGTCCCCCCACTATTGTAATATCATTGGTGGCCAGTGTGCGGCCTCCTTCGGCTCCCCTCCCCCCTCTATTGTAATTTCATTGGTGGCCAGTGTGCGGCCTCCCCTTGTCACGGAAGGTGTACAGCAAACTAGAAGACACAAAAGGAAGATCCAACTGACTAGATCCCAAACTAAGGAACAAAAAGGGAAGCCCTGCAACAGACCTGGCTCTCTCCCTGACTGCTCAGCCTATGCAAAATTCTTAATGGTAGAATATCGCATATCCTCGTACCTCGACTGTATAATACCTGAACACCCTATAATAGTGAGGGGACACGACCACCGGCTCCCTACACTTGATACGGAGGGAGTCAGGGTCACCTGAGATCCAGTCAAACAGGAAAATACAAATGAATGAACAAACTTATCTGTAGAAGACTCAGTAGTAGCATCCAGCATGCATAAACTCCAGGAAGTTGTATAAACCGCAAAGTGATGCAGTATGGGAAGGGATTTAAAGGGATGCAATCAGTGCAACTACATGACAGCTGAGAAAGGCTAACGAGATGAGAAAATGAAAGCAAAACAAAAGGAACCTCAAGGAGGAGGTTCTGAAGGACGTCTGTCAGAGCTTCTCAGATGTCTGGTGGTGACAGTACCCCTCCTTCTACGAGTGGACTCCGGACACTCAGAGCCCACCTTCTCAGGATGGGACCTATGGAAAGCCCTGATGAGACGAGTGGCCTTAATGTCCGTCACTGGGACCCACATCCTCTCCTCAGGACCATAACCCTCCCAATAAACGAGGTACTGGAGAGAACCGCGGACAACACGAGAATCCACAATCCTAGAGACCTGAAATTCAAGATTACCATCAACCACAATCGGAGGAGGAGGCAAAGACGAGGGTACAATGGGTTGGACATAAGGTTTTAATAAGGACTTATTAAAAACATTATGGATCTTCCAAGTCTGAGGAAGATCAAGACGGTAGGCAACAGGATTGATGACAGACAAGATTTTGTAAGGTTCAATAAACTTAGGACCCAACTTCCAGGAGGGAACCTTCAATTTGATATTCTTAGTAGACAACCACACCAGATCACCAACATTCAGGTCCGGACCAGGCACACGTCTCTTATCCGCCACACGCTTATATCTCTCACTCATGCTCTTTAGATTATCCTGAATCTTTTGCCAAATCGATGACAAAGAGGAGGAGAATCTGTCCTCATCAGGTAAACCAGAAGACCCCTCTCCAGAGAATGTCCCAAACTGCGGATGAAACCCATATGCACCAAAAAATGGTGACTTATCAGAGGACTCCTGACGACGGTTATTTAAGCAAACTCAGCAAGGGACAAAAAAGAACACCAATCCTCCTGATTCTCCGCAACAAAACAGCGCAGATATGTCTCCAGATTCTGATTGACGTGCTCTGTCTGACCATTCGACTGCGGGTGGAAAGCAGAAGATAATGACAACCGAACCCCCAAGTGAGAACAGAAAGCCTTCCAGAATCTGGAAACAAACTGTGTGCCCCTATCAGAGACTATGTCTGAAGGAATACCATGCAATTTGACAATGTGATCAATAAATGCCTGCGCCAGCGTCTTAGCATTGGGCAAGCCAGGAAAAGGAATGAAATGCACCATTTTGCTAAAACGGTCCACCACCACCAGAATCACAGTCTTCCCCGAGGAACGAGGCAGGTCCGTAATTAAGTCTATGGACAGATGTGTCCAAGGACGGGAGGGAATGGGTAACGGAAGGAGAGGACCTGATGGCCGTGAACGAGGGACTTTGGCACGAGCGCAGGTCTCGCAGGCTGCCACAAAACCCTCAACTGACTTACGAAGCGCCGGCCACCAGAATCTCCGAGCGATGAGATCCACTGTGGCTCTTGCCCCCGGGTGCCCAACAAGGACAGTATCGTGGTGCTCCTTAAAAATCTTGTGTCTTAAAGCGAGAGGCACAAACAACCTCCCAGGAGGACAAAGATCAGGAGCCTCTGACTGGGCTACCTGAACCTCTGCCTCCAATTCAGGATAAAGAGCAGAGACCACCACACCTTCAGCCAAAATGGGACCCGGGTCTTCAAAATTCCCACCTCCCGGAAAACAACGTGACAGGGCATCCGCCTTCACATTCTTAACCCCAGGGCGGAAGGTGACAACAAAATTAAACCTTGAAAAGAACAAAGACCATCTGGCCTGTCTCGGGTTCAGACGGTGGGCTGACTCCAAGTAGGCCAGATTCTTATGGTCAGTAAACACGGTAATAGGGTGTCTGGCTCCCTCTAACCAATGGCGCCATTCCTCAAAAGCTAACTTGATGGCCAACAACTTCCTATCTCCCACATCGTAATTTCTCTCTGCGGAGGAGAGTTTCTTCAAGAAAAAGACACACGGTCGCCATTTGGCAGGAGAGGGACCCTGAGACAATACCGCACCCACACCCACCTCAGAAGCATCAACCTCAACTATGAAGGGTAGAGAGATATCAGGTTGTACCAAGATGGGAGCGGAAGCAAAACTCTCCTTGATATTAGAAAAGGCCTTACGCGCCTCTACTGACCAGGAGGAAAAATCTACCCCCTTTCTAGTCATATCAGTGAGTGGTTTAACAACAGAGGAATAATTCAAAATAAACTTCCTGTAATAATTGGCAAAACCCAGAAAACGCATCAGCGCCTTCTGATTCTCAGGAAGCTCCCACTCAAGCACAGCGCGGACCTTCTCGGGGTCCATGCGAAAACCAAAAGCGGAGAGAAGAAACCCCAGAAATTGAATTTCTGGAACCGCAAACACACATTTTTCCAGTTTAGCGTACAATTTATTCTCCCGCAGGATAAGCAAGACCTGACGTAAATGTTCCTTATGAGTTTTGAAATCAGGAGAAAAAATCAAAATGTCATCCAAATACACTAATACAAATTTCCCCATTAAATGATAAAAAATGCTGTTCACTAAATGCTGAAAGACGGCTGGAGCATTCATCAAACCAAAAGGCATAACCAAATTCTCAAAATGGCCCTCAGGGGTATTGAAGGCCGTCTTCCATTCGTCTCCTTCTCTGACCCTGACCAGGTTGTATGCCCCTCTTAGATCCAATTTGGAAAAAACTTTAGCCCCCACAATATGGTTAAACAGGTCCGGGATCAGAGGAAGCGGATAAGGGTCACGAATTGTGATACTGTTCAGCTCCCTGAAATCCAGACATTGTCTTAAAGAACCATCTTTCTTCTTAACAAAGAAAAAAACAGCGGCAACAGGTGACTTCGAGGGTCGTATGTGTCCCTTTCTCAGACTCTCAGAGATATAAGCACGCATAGCGACCCTTTCAGGTTGGGAGAGATTGTATAAATGAGATTTAGGCAGCTTGGCGCCTGGGGTGAGATTAATAGGGCAATCGTACTCCCTGTGAGGGGGCAATTCCTGAACACCACTCTCAGAAAACACATCCGAAAATTCAAAGAGAAAAGATGGTACAGTCCCAGTAGAAACCTCTGAAACAGATGTCGTGAGGCAATTCTCTCTGCAAAAGTCACTCCAACCATTTATTTGCCTCGCTTGCCAATCAATGGTGGGGTTATGTTTAGTGAGCCAGGGTAGCCCCAACACTAGAGGAGTAGGTAATCCGTTTAGGACGAAACATGACACCCTCAACATGAGTATCACTCACAATCAAACGGATATTGTGAACTATGCCCTTTAACGATTTCTGCGAAAGTGGAACGGAATCAATAGCAAAAATAGGTATATCCTTTCCCAAAGTGCATACCTGGAAACCATGAGTTATAGCAAATTGATTATCAATAAGATTGACAGCTGCTCCACTATCTACAAAAATCTCTCAAAAAATATTCTTGCTCTCTAGCGCCACCCTGGCAGGTAGGACAAAACGGGAACTACAAGCAAACGGAAAACCTTCAATTTCCGCATCAACCTTGCCAATAGTAACAGATGGAACGTTTTTAGAGGATTTTTTTCTTTTTGTTTCTTTATTACTCTCAAAAAACTGCCTGAATCTCCTAGAGGGACAAACATTAGCCAAATGATTTATACCTCCACAACAAAAACAAACCTTCCCATGAGAGCTGAATCCTCTATTGTCAGAGGCAAGCAAACCCAGCTGCATGGGCTCCTGCTCAGAAGGGATTGAGAGCGACTGAGACCCCTGAGCACTGAATGAGACCGCCGCACTGTCCTTGGACTGAGTATGACAGGAAGGAGTGAGCTCTCCTCTCTCTCTAAGACGCCTATCAATACGAACGGCCCGAGACATGGCAGAATCCAAGGAGGTAGGTCTCTCATGAAAGGAAAATGCATCTTTCAATCCCTCTGAAAGACCATGGCAAAATTGACTTCTGAGTGCAGCATCATTCCAACCAGTATCAGCTGCCCATCTCCGAAATTCTGAACAGTATATCTCTGCGGACTGTTTACCCTGGCATAAAAGACGTAGTCTAGACTCAGCCAGAGCAATACGATCCGGATCATCATATATATGAGCAAGGGCTAAAAAAAATTCATCCACTGAACAGAGGGGCCGTGCCCCCACCGGCAGCGAAAAAGCCCAAGACTGAGCGTTATCCCTGAGCAGCGAGGTGATGATCCCTACCCTCTGCTCCTCATCACCAGAGGAATGGGGAAGTAGGCGAAAATGGAGTTTGCAAGCCTCTCTAAAACGAACAAAATTCTCACTACCCCCGGAGAACGTATCCGGGAGCGAGATCTTAGGCTCAGAACAAACTCCATGAACGCAATCTGAACCGGTCACCTGAAACTGCGAAACAGTTTTACGGAGATCTGCTACCTCCTGAGAAAGACCCTGCATGTGTTCAGTCAAAAGTGAAACCGGATCCATGCTTGAGACGGTTTTGGCAGTTTATAATGTCACGGAAGGTGTACAGCAAACTAGAAGACACAAAAGGAAGATCCAACTGACTGGATCCCAAACTAAGGAACAAAAGGGGAAGCCCTGCAACAGACCTGGCTCTCTCCCTGACTGCTCAGCCTATGCAAAATTCTCAATGGTAGAATATCGCATATCCTCCTGACTCGACTGTATAATACCTGAACACCCTATAATAGTGAAGGGACACGACCACCGGCTCCCTACACTTGATACAGAGGGAGTCAGGGTCACCTGAGATCCAGTCAAACAGGAAAATACAAATGAATGAACAAACTTATCTGTAGAAGACTCAGTAGTAGCATCCAGCATGCATAAACTCCAGGAAGTTGTATAAACCGCAAAGTGATGCAGTATGGGAAGGGATTTAAAGGGATGCAATCAGTGCAACTACATGACAGCTGAGAAAGGCTAACGAGATGAGAAAATGAAAGCAAAACAAAAGGAACCTCAAGGGGGAGGTTCTGAAGGACGTCTGTCAGAGCTTCTCAGATGTCTGGTGGTGACACCCCTCTCCCCCCCCCCCCGATCATTGGTGGCAGCGGAGAGTTCCGATCGGAGTCCCAGTTTAATCGCTCTGGGGCTCCGATCGGTAACCATGGCAACCAGGACGCTACTGCAGGCCTGGTTGCCATGGTTACTTAGCAATATTACAATATTAGAAGCATCATACTTACCAGTAGGAGGAGCTCCCGGCTGGTCACAGACAGCGCAGCAGGTAAGTGACAGATCATTAAGCAATGCGCCGCACAGACCTGTCACTTACCAGTAGGAGGAGCTCCCGGCTGGTCACAGACAGCGCAGCAGGTAAGTATGATGCTTCTAATATTGTAATATTGCTAAGTAACCATGGCAACCAGGCCTGCAGTAGCATCCTGGTTGCCATGGTTACCGATTGGAGCCCCAGAGCGATTAAACTGGGACTCTGATCGGAACTCTCCGCTGCCACCAATGATCGGGGCGGGGAGAGGGGAGGCCCCACACTGGCTACCAATGATATTAATACAATAGAGGGGGGGCCGGGGGGGTGGCGCACACTGGCCACCAATGATATTACAATAGGGGGGCGGGGGGGCCGCACACTGGCCACCAATAATATTCAAACTGGGGAGGGAGGGGGGTCTGCCCCCTGCTGCCTGGCAGCCCCTGATCTCTTATAGGGGGCTATGATATGCACAATTAACCCCTCAAGTAACGCCTCTGTGTTAGAATATACTGTCGGATATGAGTTTTCACGAAGTGAAAACTCATCTCTAAAAAAGCTTTTATGCAGACGGATCTTCGGATCCGTCTGTATGAAAGTAACCTACGGCCACGGATCACGGACGCGGATGCCAATCTTGTGTGCATCCGTGTTCTTTCACGGACCCATTGACTTGAATGGGTCCGTGAACCGTTGTCCGTCAAAAAAATAGGACAGGTCATATTTTTTGGACGGACAGGAAACACGGATCATGGATGCGGCTTCAAAACGGTGCATTTTCCGATTTTTCCACGGACCCATTGAAAGTCAATGGGTCCGCGAAAAAAAAAACAGAAAACGGCACAACGGCCACGGATGCACACAATGGTCGTGTGCATGAGGCCTTACACTGATAAAAAGCACAGGCAACATAGGACAACCCTGTCTTACACCTGATCGAACTTTTACCTTATTACTCAACCATCCATTCACTAAAAACTTACTCGACACATTCCTATACAAACACCTTACATTCTTAAGAAATACTCCAGGAAAACCCATTCTTACCAAAACTGCAGACATAAAATCATGTGCTACCCTATCAAAAGCCTTCTCGAAATCTATTGAAAGTAGCATACACCTTTGTTTTCTATTCATACAATCACTAATGACATCCCTTAAAAGTATTAAATTCTCACTCATACACCTCCCAGGCACAGCACACACTTGATCATCACCTACCACACTTCCAACTACATCTCGCATTCTATTCGCTAACAGCTTACAAAAGATCTTATAATCGGAATTTAACAAAGAAATTGGTCTCCAATTCTCCAACTTATTCTTTTCCCCTTTCTTATAAATTAAAACTACCACACCTTCTTTCATTGATTCGCACAATACCCCTTTCTTCCACATGTGTTCATATACCTCTAACAAATCCTCTCCAAGCACATCCCAGGCAATCATATACAATTCTATTGGTAACCCATCCATACAAGGCGTTTTATTTTTCTTAAAACCCATCACAACTTTTCTAAGTTCATCCATTGAAATTTCCTCACACAAATATGCACATTCTTCTCTACTCAATTTAGCATCCAAACAACTTAATACATCTGACATCAGATTTTTATCCACCCATTTGGCAGAATATAATTTCTCATAAAAGTTTTCAACCACACTTATTACATCCTTTCCAAAAACACACTCTCCTTCTGCAGACATAATACAATTCATATCCTCTCTCTTTCCATGTGATTTCTTAAAAAAGAATCTAGTACACTATTCATTTTTATCGAGAAAATCTACTTTTGACCTATAAATGATTTATTTTCCCTTTTTTCCACAACCTTCTTCCTTTCTTTTTTAGTTTCATCCAATAAATCACTTACATCAACGCCTAGCACACTCAATTTCCTCAACCATTCTAATCTCAAATTCAATTCCTTATATTCATTTCTTAATCTTCTTCTTTCTTATATCCCCACGTCTTAAAGAAAACCTTGTAGTCATTGTGTTTCTACCGCTCAACCAGACGAATGCTAAGCAGGTTACATACTAATTAGGTAATTAAACCTAACATTGTAAATCCATTCAACAGTACATATGAAAAATCCATTGTAGTTGAAACGCAGTCTGCTACAACCACTAATGAAATGCAAGCTTAACCACTTCAGCCCCCCTAGCTTAAACACACTTAATGACCAGGCCACTTTTTACAGTTCTGCACTACACTACTTTCAACGTTTATTGCTCGGTCATGCAACTTACCACCCAAATAAATTTTACCTCCTTTTCTTCTCACTAATAGAGCTCTCATTTGGTGGTATTTCATTGCTGCTGACATTTTTACTTTTTTTGTTATTAATCGAAATTTACCAATTTCTTTGCAAAAAAATGACATTTTTCACTTTCAGTTGTAAAATGTTTTAAAAAAAACGACATCCATATATTAATTTTTCTCTAAATTTATTGTTCTACATGTCTTTGATAAAAAAAAATGGTTTGGGTAAAAAAAAATGGTGTGGATAAAAGTTATAGCGTTTACAAACTATGGTACAAAAATGTGAATTTCCGCATTTTTAAGCAGCTCTGACTTTCTGAGCACCTGTCATGTTTCCTGAGGTTCTACAATGCCCAGACAGTAGAAAAACCCCAAAAATGACCCCATTTCAGAAAGTAGACACCCTAAGGTATTCGCTGATGGGCATAGTGAGTTCATAGAACTTTTTATTTTTTGTCACAAGTTAGCGGAAAATGATGAATTTTATTTTATTTTTTCCTTACAAAGTCTCATATTCCACTAACTTGTGACAAAAAATAAAAAATTCCATGAACTCACTATGCCCATAATGAAATACCTTGGGGTGTCTTCTTTCCAAAATGGGGTCACTTGTGGGTGAGATAAATATCTTGGTCAAATGCCAACTTTGTATAAAAAAATGGGAAAAGTTGTCTTTTGCCAAGATATTTCTCTCACCCAGCATGGGTATATGTAAAATGACACCCCAAAACACATTGCCCAAATTCTCCTGAGTACGGCGATACCAGATGTGTGACACTTTTTTGCAGCCTAAGTGGGCAAAGGGGCCCACATTCCAAAGAGCACCTTTCGGATTACACGGCCATTTTTTACAGATTTTGATTTTAAACTACTTCGCACTCATTTGGGCCCCTAAAATGCCAGGGCAGTATAACTACCCAACAAGTGACCCCATTTTGGAAAGAAGACACCCCAAGGTATTTTGTGATGGGCATAGTGAGTTCATGGACGTTTTTATTTTTTGTCACAAGTTAGTGGAATATGAGACTTTGTAAGAAAAAAAAAATCATCATTTTCCGCTAACTTGTGACAAAAAATAAAAAATTCTAGGAACTCGCCATGCCCCTCACGGAATACCTTGGGGTGTCTTCTTTCCAAAATGGGGTCACTTGTGGGGTAGTTATACTGCCCTGGCATTTTAGGGGCCCTAATGCGTGAGAAGTAGTTTGAAATCAAAATCTGCAAAAAATGGCCGGTGAAATCCTAAAGGTGCTCTTTGGAATGTGGGCCCCTTTGCCCACCTAGGCTGCAAAAAAGTGTCACACATCTGGTATCGCCGTACTCAAAAGAAGTAGGGCAATGTGTTTTGAGGTGTCATTTTACATATACCCATGCTGGGTGAGAGAAATATCTCGGCAAAAGACAACTTTTCCCATTTTTTTATACAAAGTTGGCATTTGACCAAGATATTTATCTCACCCAGTATGGGTATATGTAAAATGACACCCCAAAACACATTGCCCAACTTCTCCTGAGTACGGCGATACCACATGTGTGACACTTATTTGCAGCCTAGATGTGCAAAGGGGCCCAAATTCCTTTTAGGAGGGCATTTTCAGACATTTGGATCCCAGACTTCTTCTCAAGCTTTAGGGCCCCTAAAATGCCAGGGCAGTATAAATACCCCACATGTGACCCCATTTTGGAAAGAAGACACCCCAAGGTATTTAATGAGGGGCATGGCGAGTTCATATACATTTTTATTTTTTTGCCACAAGTTAGCAGAATTTTTATTTTTTTTCTCACAAAGTCTCCCTTTCCGCTAACTTGGGACAAAAATTTCAATCTTTCATGGACTCAATATGCCCCTCACGGAATACCTTGGGGTGTCTTCTTTCCGAAATGGAGTCACGTGGGGTATTTATACTGCCCTGGCATTTTAGGGGCCCTAAAGCGTGAGAAGAAGTCTGGAATATAAATGTCAAAAAAAATTTACGCATTTGGATTCCGTGAGGGGTATGGTGAGTTCATGTGAGATTTTATTTTTTGACACAAGTTAGTGGAATATGAGACTTTGTAAGAAAAAACTAACAAAAAAAAAATAATAAAATAAATCAATTTCTGCTAACTTGTGCCAAAACAATGTCTGAATGGAGCCTTACAGGTGGGTGATCAATGACAGGGGGGTGATCAGGGAGTCTATATGGGGTGATCACCCCCCTGTCATTGATCACCCCCGTGTAAGGCTCCATTCAGACGTCCGTATGTGTTTTGCGGATCCGATCCATGGATGCGTGGATCCGCCAAACACATACGGACATCTGAATGGAGCCTTACAGGGGGGTGATCAATGACAGGGGGGTGATCAATGACAGGGGGGGTGATCAATGACAGTGGGTGATCAGGGAGTCTATATGGGGTGATCACCCCCCTGTCATTGATCACCCCCGTGTAAGGCTCCATTCAGACGTCCGTATGTGTTTTACGGATCCACGGATACATGGATCGGATCCGCAAAACACATACGGACATCTGAATGGAGCCTTACAGGGGGGTGATCAATGACAGGGGGTGATCAGGGGTTCATAAGGGGTTAATAAGTGACAGGGGGGGTGTAGTGTAGTGTGGTGTTTGGTGCTACTTATTACTGAGCTGCCTGTGTCCTCTGGTGGTCGATCCAAGCAAAAGGGACCTCCAGAGGACCAGGTAGCAGGTATATTAGACGCTGTTATCAAAACAGCGTCTAATATACCTGTTAGGGGTTAAAAAAATCGCATCTAGAGCCTGCCAGCGAACGATCGCCGCTGGCAGGCTGCAGATCCACTCGCTACCTTTCCGATCCTGTGAACGCACGCGCCTGTGTGCGCGCGCGTTCACAGGAAATCTTGCGTCTCGCGAGATGACGCACGGATGCGTCCAGGAGAAATGAATCGAACGCCTCCAGGACGCAATCCGTTGCCGTTAGGCGTTCCGGAGGCGGTTAAGGCAGATCTTTATTCTTTTTATTTCTAAAATGATGATTTTAATGAAAGACTGCTTTTTAACACTGAATATACCAAAGATAAATTCTGCTTAATAGCATATTAAAAATTGATTCCTTTCTCCACCTTTTATAACAACATCCAGTAACCTCTTATCTAATTTCCGTACATTTGCATGTTTTGATTAAAAGTCAATAACCCAGCCGCAATACCATAAAGGACACCTTCCTAATACATACAGTGTTACCTCAACCTACCTTGTAAATTTGGCTAGTTTAACATATCTGGAACTCTGGTTTTAAAATTTTAGAGAAACGCCAAAAAGAGGTTTACATAATCCATGCAAGATCCCTCCATACAGTATATGAATTTCTGGATCTTTAACTTGTTGTGATTATGATTTCATTGTCAAAATTCGTTAATATTCTGTGATTACAGGTGTTCTGTCCCTACCAGTAAAGAGTAGAGCGAACGCGGAACAGAAAAACATCCGCCTGAATGTGGTGATGATGGAGGGTTCTCCACCAGATGACGGAGGATTCCACAGAGCAGACAGGACCTCAGAGGATGTAGCGGCCAGGCCCTCCACCACCTGATGGCCAATATGTTGGACTCCTATGAAGCTCATGAGCCAGGACCCTCCATGAGCTTCAGGATGAGGTGGCTGACACACCTGATGTGGGAGAAGAGGTGGAAGTGGAGGACGCTGGACCCTCCCAGCCTCCACAAGACCCCCCACCACTCCAGAGGATGTTGTAACCAACCCCCGCCATGAGGGTAAATATGTGCACATAGAAATATAATTCTATATCGATACCACGTAATCTGAATTGCAAGTAATATAATTTTATTTTCTAATTCTAACAGTACTGCTGTTTTAAAAAAAAAAAATGGAAAATAATCAGGGGGAACAGAATTCCGGCATGCGCCCAATGCAGAGGCTGATGGCCAAGTTTAAGAAACAGCACCTTACACAAAAAGAGGGATATGTTGATGCTTTATAACAAAGTTAAAAAGTTGCCATAGAGGTATGTTTGTTATTTTGTTAATAAATATTTATTTTGTTCTGTTCAAATGTCTGAATGCATTCTTTCATATTGTTATGTGTTAGCATAATTTCTGTCTGTCCCCTCCACTGTTACCTTAACCTGCTTCTGCTGTCTGTCCTGATCCATATGACTTTGCACTAGGACTGAAGGGGCCTTCCTGCAACCTGATAAATTTAAATCTATATATAAAAAAAGGATGTATGTGTGTATGTTCCGCAAAAACTCAAAAACACAACCAACAAATTCTATGAAATTTGGTTTAAACATCCCTTGCTACCTGGAAAGAAATAATGCGGGGTCTCAGCTCTCTAGGACGTAACGTTCCCGAAATATTCCCAAAATATCACCTGCATTAGCCAATACAAGCCTGCCTCCAGCCTTTAACTTAAATCCTAACAGCCAACTGACGGCGCTGTGGAGTTCACAGTTAAAGGGCTGGTCACCGTGAAATTTACTGTTAAAGGGGCGACCATTGCAAAAGTCACTGTTATTTAATATATATTTGCAATAAATAAATACCGAGCAACACGGGCTCCACAGCTAGTTTATGTATTATATAACAATATCAAACATACGAAGCAAATAATTAAACGTAATAAAATATTTATTTTCAAATAGAAAGTATGTAAATATAAAAAAAAAAAATCTAAGGCAAACTTTGGAGTTCTTGCTGGATCTCCAGGAGCTCTTCATTCTGGATCTTCCTCTGCTCCCTCCAAGCTTACCTGTAATTATCATCCAGCTGACGCTGATGCCTCTGTAACCGAGCCTGAAGAAGCCCTATTTTTTTTTTCTCGGCTTTTATAGCCAGCATTGCCTTGGCTTCCGATTTTCGGATGCTCAAGGAGCCTCTTTTTAAGTTTTCTAATAACTGTTAGGATAAAAAAAAAAATTCAATGACTTCCAATTATGATGAAGGCAGTTAGTGGTTTGTGTGGAGTTTTTGTTACAGTACTGTCCATTTACAGAACCAAATTTTTTTTAATTACAGTTTTGAAAATTATATAGTTGTTTATTTAGTATTTCAATATAGTATAATGTTATTTAGTGGGTTAATTAATGCAAGTTCATTACAGTATAATAGTATTTAGTTGGTTTCTTTGAGATGAAAAAACAATCTACACTTTTGTGTTGCTAAGCATTTCTGTTGGCCATGGTCAATATGAATAACACATAAAGTTCTCATCTTAAATATAACTTCTAATACAAAGAGCTATAAGATTTTTAGAATGCAAATTGAGGACAAAAATTTGTTGAAAGGGATTTTGGGACACACTACAAAATCTAAATAGTCTTATATAGACATAGTCGTGGCACCAGGTCTCTGAGATGCCATAAATTTAAAGACAATAATACATACTCAGCCCCTTATCTGTAAGATAATAACGGACTTATTATGATCGTCTTTGATATGTTGTATCTTATATTTCAAATGCCCATTCATTCCACAATGTCTCCCTTCTTATTGTACAGTCGTGGCCAAAAGTATGAGAATTACATAAATATTGGAAATTGGAAAAGTTGCTGCTTAAGATTTTATAATGGCAATTTGTATATACTCCAGAATGTTATGAAGAGTGATCAGATGAATTGCATTGTCCTTCTTTGCCATGAAAATCTAACTTAATCCCAAAAAAAACTTTCCACTGCATTTCATTGCTGTCATATAAAGGTCCTGCTGAGATCATTTCAGTAATCGTCCTTGTTAACTCCTCAGGTGAGAATGTTGACGAGCACAAGGCTAGAGATCATTATGTCAAGGCTGATTGGGTTAAAATGGCAGACTTGACATGTTAAAAGGAGGGTGATGCTTAAAATCATTGTTATTCCTTGTTAACCATGGTGACCTGCAAAGAAACGCGTGCCAGCCATCATTGAGTTGCATAAAATGGCTTCACAGGCAAGGATATTGTGGCTACTAAGATTGCACCTCAATTTAACAATTTATAGGATCATCAAGAACTTCAAGGAAGAGGTTCAATTCTTGTTTAAGAAGGCTTCAGGACGTCCAAAAAAGTCCAGCAAGCGCCAGGCATCTTCTCCTAAAGAGGATTCAGCTGCGGTAATCGGAGTGCCACCAGTGCAGAGCTTGCTCAGGAATGGCAGCAAGGCAGGTGTGAGCGCATCTGCACGCACATTGAGGCGAAGGACTTTTGGAAGATGGCCTGGTGTCAAGAAGGGCAGCAAAGAAGCCACTTCTCTCCAAAAAAAACATCAGGGACAGATTGAGTTAGTTTCTGCAGAAAGTTTGGTGAATGGACTGCTGAGGACTGGGGCAAAGTCATATTCTCCGATGAAGCCTCTTTCAGATTGTTGAGGGCATCTGGAAAAAGGCTTGTCTGGAGAAGAAAAAGTGAGCGCTACCATCAGTCCTGTGTCATGCCAACAGTAATGCATCCTGAAACCATTCATGTGTGGGTTGCTTCTCATCCAAGGGAGTGGGCTCACTCAAAATTTTGCCCCAAAACACAGCCATGAATAAAGATCGGTACCAAAACACCCTCTAACAGCAACTTCTTCCAACAATCCAACAACAGTTTGTGCCATAAGGCAAAAGTGATAACTTAGTGGCTCGGGGACCAAAACGTTGACATTTTGGGTCCATGGCCTGGAAACTCCCCAGATCTTAATCCCATTGAGAACTTGTGGTCAATCCTCAAGAGGCGGGTGGACAAACAAAAACCCACTAATTCTGACAAACTCCAAGAAGTGATTATTAAAGAATGGGTTGCTATCAGTCAGGAATTGGCCCAGAAGTTGATTGAGAGCATGCCCAGTCGAATTGCAGAGGTCCTGAAAAAGAAGGGCCAACACTGCAAATACTGACTCTTTGCATAAATGTCATGTAATTGTCGATAAAAGCCTTTGAAACGTATGAAGTGCATGTAATTATATTTCACTACATCACAAAAACAACTGAAACAACGATCTAAAGCAGTTTAGCAGCACACTTTGTAAAACTAATATTTGTGTCATTCTCATAACTTTTGGCCACGACTGTACACTGCTCCAAAAAAATAAGGGAACACTTAACGAACACAATGTAACTCCAAGTCAATCACACTTCTGTGAAATCAAACTGTCCACTTAGGAAGCAACACTGAGTGACAATCAATTTCACATGCTGGTGTGCAAATGGGATAGACAACAGGTGAAAATTATAGGCAATTAGCAAGACACCCCCAATAAAGGAGTGGTTCTGCAGGTGGTTAACACAGACCACTTCTCAGTTCCCTATGCTTACTGGCTGATGTTTTTGGTCACTTTTTGAATGCTCGGCAGTGCTTTCACTCTAGTGGTAGCATGAGACGGAGTCTACAACCCACACAAGTGGCTCAGGTAGTGCAGCTTATCCAGGATGGCACATCAATGCGAGCTGTGGCAAGAAGGTTTGCTGTGTCTGTCAGCGTAGTGTCCAGAGCATGGAGGCGCTACCAGGAGACAGGCCAGTACATCAGGAGACGTGGAGGAGGCCAACAACCCAGCAGCAGGACCACTACCTCCCGCCTTTTGTGCAAGGAGGAACAGGAGGAGCACTGCCAGAGCCCTGCAAAATGACCTCCAGCAGGCCACAAATGTGCATGTGTCTGCTCAAACGGTTAGAAACAGACTCCATGAGGGTGATATGACGGCCCGACGTCCACAGGTGGGGTTTGTTCTTACAGCCCAACACCGTGCAGGACGTTTGGCATTTGCCAGAGAACACCAAGATTGGCAAATTCGCCACTGGCGCCCTGTGCTCTTCACAGATGAAAGCAGGTTCACACTGAGCACATGTGACAGACGTGACAGAGTCTTGAGATGCCGTGGAGAATTTTCTGCTGCCTGCAACATCCTCCAGCAATGACCGGTTTGGCATTGGGTCAGTAATGGTGTGGGGTGGCATTTCTTTGGAGGGCCGCAACATCCCTCCATGTGCTCGCCAGAGGTAGCCTGACTGCCATTAGGTTACCGAGATGAGATCCTCAGACCCCTTGTGAGACCATATGCTGGTGCGGTTGGCCTTGGGTTCCTCCTAATGCAAGACAATGCTAGACCTCATGTGGTTGGAGTGTGTCAGCAGTTCCTGCAAGACAAAGGCATTGATTCTATGGACTGGCCCGCCCGTTCCCCAGACCTGAATCCAATTGATCACATCTGGGACATCATCCACCAACATCACGTTGCACCACAGACTGTACAGGAGTTGGCAGATGCTTTAGTCCGGTCTGGGAGGAGATCCCTCAGGAGGGACCGTCCGCCACCTCATCAGGAGCTTGCAAGGCAATTGTAGGGAGGTCATACAGGCACGTGGAGGCCACACACAATACTGAGCCTCATTTTGACTTGTTTTAAGGACATTACATCAAAGTTGGATCAGCCTGTAGTGTGTTTTTCCACTTTAATTTTGAGTGTGACTCCAAATCCAAACCTCCATGGGTTGAAAAATTTGATTTCCATTTTTTTATTTTTGTGTGATTTTGTTGTCAGCACATTCAACTATGTAAAGAACAAAGTATTTCAGAAGAATATTTAATTAACTTAGATCTAGGATGTGTTATTCTTGTGTTCCCTTTATTTTTTTATATTTTGTTATATCCATCTCTTCTGTGACCTCAGTCTGCTTCTCTCCTTGTGGCTCGGCTGGTGGCTTCTCCTTCTCTTCTGGCCGCCTCTGATGCCCTGGCTGCGTCTTGGCTCTTTCTCTAAAAGGACAGGAACGCATTAGGTGACCAAATCTAAGACAAGCATGACATCTTTTCTCTTTTATACATTCACTGACATCATGCTTTTTGCTTCCACAATTCTTACATGTACTTTCGCAATTTTCTACTGTATGCCCATAATTTTCACATCTTCTACAGTATGACGGTATTTGGCAAAGAATAAGTCTCCCCACTATGTCCCCTAGTTTAAAACGGGCCGGGGGAAGTATGAATCCCGCTGGAAAGTCTGGATCGCGGTGACAGATAACTTTGTATAGCCATTTAGAGGTCCAAATCCCAGCACTGTTAAAAATTTTGGTTACAGATACAATTTTACTAAACTATTGGCTTAAAAAGGCGGTGATAAGTTTTTCGTTAGCAAAAGGGTTATACATTTTAATGACCACAGTTTTAGACTCATCCACCTCATGTTCATATATCTTTAAGCCCTCTACTCTTTTATCTTTTTTTAACACTTGGGATTCTAGCTACAAAATCTCTAATAATTGCATTCGTTATAAAAATAACATTGTATATTCTACGCCTAGGATAGTTCTGTATCGCTGTTGTACTTTTCTTTCTTTTCTTCGTTTACAAAAAGGCGCACTGTATCTTTTATACGGGCGTAGTCTGTGGAGTTGGTTCTCCTCTTGTTGCCTGGGAATATTATCTCTTAGGTTCTTCCGTTCCTCCTCTGGTCTTTTCTTTATCGGCTCTTCTTCTATCTCCTTCCGTGATTCTTTCCTGTTTCCTCTGCTCTTTTCGGGTCGTCCTCCTTTTCCGATCAGGGTAAAGTCTTCTCCATCTCCTTCTTCTCCTCCTCGAGCGCCTTCTCCACGAAATTATTCTCCTCCTCCTCGACTTCGTCCTCCTCCTGGGTCGTCAGCCATAGTTTGAAAAATGGCGCCTTTTAATATCTCTGCGAAACGCAAGGATACAAATGCTCCTCCAGTTGTCCGTAGACTCCTGGAGGTAACGGGGATCGCAACTCAACACTCCCGGGACTAAGCCTCCCTCCCAATAGCAGCAGGAGGGTGAAGTCCAGGCTATAAACCTAAACGATCCCCCCAGGCCGAGAGAGAGGGTACCCGGGACCTACCTTCCGACGTCAGACCAAGTGCAGCACACAAGTTTTTTTTATTTTTTTAAACCGCTCAGGGTTAAATATCAGCAATACAGTATGCAAGATCAAAGTAGCTTCATAAGCTTCCCTGCTGTTATCAAACTCATCATCGCAGTTATTCTTTAATTTTAAAAATGAGTATTAAATCAAAACCTCACCACAAAACGCCATTTTAAATGCTTCCAAATACCCTCTGCATTCATACCCTTTTTCTGGCACTCCCATAAATAAATCACGTAAAGCCTAGACAACACAATCTTCACACATTCACAAACCGATACCTCTTCCCTTTTGAAAACAATCAAATTGCGAACGTCCCATAAACTTTCCATTACACATAACATTATAAACCACAACATTCTTGTTTTTAATTTCCCACATGCTCTCATTCCGAACAAAGCACACCTTAAATTCATTTGCACAACCCCAGTCAATTCCTTTGTCAAACCTCCAAGTTTCTCCCATACCTCTTGTGCATAGCCACATTCCCACATCAAATGCATAATAGATTCACACTCACCACACCCTTCTCGTGGGCATACATCCGATCTAACTAAATCTCTTTTTTTTGTACCTCACACACCGGTAAAATATTGTGAAAACACATCCACGCAATATCTTTCTGTCGATTTGTTATACCCTTTATAGCAAATTTCTTCCACACACTTTCAGCTTCAATCGAACTTAAACTTAAAATATCACACACTATCTCCTTCTGCCTAATTTTCTTCATCACCAACATTCTACTTTTAAAATCATTCATACCAAATGATAACAAGTCATTCTCCTTAATAAACTTCTCTATCATAACATACCATACCGGACACCTAAAAGCAACGGGTACTCGAGCATCACGCACACACCATCTTACATCTTACATCTTACATCCAACCTGCCATGTACCGTACCATACAAGCACTTTTCCTTTCCTTACCTAGCAAAACAACTACTAACTTAATGTAACTTACCCCTAAAAAAAGATAAAGATTAACAAGTCCCAATCCACCATTCTCAACCAGCTTATACACATACTCTCTCTTCAATCTTTCCATCCGGGTCCCCCATAAAAAAGTTTTTAAAAAAAATTCTATTTTTTTCACATTTTTAACACATACCAGATAAACAGAAAAAACAAACAGAATAATTGGCAGTATCACTGCCTTAATAATTAACACTTTACCTCCCAGAGAGAGATTATGCAACCTCCAAAAATTCAATATTCTTTCCGCACTCATTCCAACTTTCATACCCCTTCAAATCATCATTGAACCAGATTCCTAATATTTTAACAGCACCTTCCTCATTCCTTACCGACTCAAGTTTAATACTTTTATCCCCAAAACACTTAAAAGTACATTTCTTTCAATTTACCTTGAAACCTGACACTCCACAAAATAAATCCAAACACAATCTTCCTCTCCTAATTGCAGCCATATTATCATTCAAGATCACAACATCATCCATATAACTTAAAACATTCACAGACTTACCCATACACCCAGGGATCAACATTCCACGCATAACCTTGTCCTTCCTCATTAAACATAACAAAACCTCAATCACACAAATAAACAACATTGGTGACATTGGGCACCCCTGTCTTACTCCAGATTTAATCCAAATCACCTCACTCAGCCATCCATTAACCAAAAATTTACTCTTTGCATTCCTATACAAACCTTTTATACAATTCAGAAATTTATTCGGAAAACTCATTCTCTTCAAAACAATAAACAAAAACTAATGCGCAACCCTATCAAAAGCTTTCTCGAAATCAATCATTAGAAGCATACATTTCTGTTTCCTACTCACACAATCTCCAAGCACATCACGTAACAAAAGTAAATTATCTGACATACATCTCCCAGGAACAGCACATACTTGATCTTCATCCACAACACTCCCAATCACTTTTTTCATCCTATTAGCCAATGGCTTACTGAACATTTTGTAATCAACATTTAACAGAGAAATAGGTCTCCAATTTTTCAATTCTTTCTTATCATCTTTTTTGTAAATTAATACAACTACACTCTCCTCCATAGTTTTACTTCACTTTCCATGCATCCACATAAATTTACAAATTTCCACCACATCCTCACCGATCCAATCCCAAGTTTTTATGTATAATTCAATTGGTATCCCATCCAAACCAGGACTTTTTTTTTGTCTCCATAACCACCTTTTTGACTTCATCCACAGAGATCTCCTCATACAGTCCCCTACATTCATCATCATTAAGCCTCATCTCCATATTTTCCAACACATCACCCATAAGACTTTTGTCAATCCATTTGTAATCAAACAATTCTTGGTAGAAATTTTCAACCGCACTCATCACCTCTTTCCCTTTTAGACATTCCCTATTTTTATTCATCACTTCATCCATATCCGTTTTTTTACCACATACTTTCTTAAAAAAGAACCTAGTGCATTTTTTATTTTTTTCCGGATGCTCAACCTTGGATCTATATATAATTTCTTTCCCCTTCCTCTCAATAAATGCATTCTTTTGTTTTCTTGCCTCTTCCAACAGATCATTCACATCTACACCTAATGATCTAAGTTTCAATAACCAATCATACCTTGCACACAACTCTTTGCATTCATTCCTCAATTTTTTTGCTTTTTTATATCCATTTTTTCGAAAGAACATTTTCGTTTTAGCTTTGACCCAATCCCTCCACTCTAATACATCCCTATATTCATCTTTTCTTTTCCTCCACATCTCATATTCCAAATGAAAAGCAGCCATAACACTTTCATCCTCTAACAAATTTACATTTAATTTCCATACACCACTCCCATGCTTTTTTCCCACCATACATTCCATACGACAAAGTATAGCCCTATGATCAGAAAAAGAAGCCATCTTCAGTGTAAAATCCCTACATTCTAATCCCTTATTAAAGAAAAGGAAATCTATCCTAGAGCTGATGTTACCTCTATCGGAAGAAGACTTTCCCAAACACACGGCGGCATCAAAGAAAGAAAAATCAATTAGAATTTGGTTCAGCTTGTTCCCAGTAATATCTTTCTTTTCCCCCACGATCTCACAATTAAAGTCGCCCATCATTATTGTTGGCATTCTCCCTGTCAGATACACTTTTAATTTCTCAAACAAGTCAAGTCTTTCTTCTTTACGCACTGATCCATAAACATTCACAATCCTCATCTTCCATACACCATACTTCACCACAGCAATTATACATCTGCCTATATCCACCACCGTATAGCTACCAAAACTAAGTTTTTTTGTTATTAAGTAGGATCCCTACACCATCATTCCTATTAGATAGTGATCCGGGCCAAACCGATGCAACATTTGTCCAGTCATTTTCATATGAGTTGTCACTGATACCACATTCTTGAAGGGCTATGATGTCTGCCCCCTGTTTTTTGAGGAAGTCAAAAACAGCTATCCGTCTTGCTTTTGATCTTAGTAATCTTACATTTATGGATAGCGCATTAAATGAAGTTTTGGCTTCCATATGTAAATTTTTTGTAATACATAATTACAGGAACCCCAGATCTTTCTCATCCTACATCTCCTTGAGGGTGGTAACTTGATGTGAAGATCCCTACCCCTATTGGGTTTAAAAAAGGAGCATGATCCAGAATTTAGGATGTTACATACACACCCGATCTAATAGGACTTGCTTCTTCTACGCCTACCGGAGGAATCAATCTCTGTCGTTTCGGAGTTCCGCCACTTTCTTCTTCCGCCACTCTTGGATGGGATGAAGAAAGTCACCCTGACCTACTCCTTCTTCAGGTTCTGTTGCCGCTCCAGTCCAAATAACCGGGGTTTCAGGAGATCCAGCGAGGGAAACTTCCCCCTCACCTTCAACCACTCCCGATAGACCAGCCATGATCTCGGATATTTCCGGAAGGATGTCATCTGCTAAAGCAACCTCCATCCCGCCTTGCTCCTCTGCAGGTACCTCTGCATCAGGCTCTTCTACTTCAAGCTCTTCCACTTCAGGCACAAGGTTCACAGCCCCCGCCCCGGTGGGTCCTACAGGATCCCTCCTCAGGACATCCGCATATGAACGACCCTCGGACTTTGAAGGGCAATTACGAAAGACATGGCCTTCTCCACCACAAACATTACACACCGGTAAGTTTTTGCATGAAGCAGCCAGTTGTCCTGACTTGCCACACTTGTTACACAGAAGGGAAGTTGAGGTACATCCCTCCTGGGTATGACCATACTGTCTGCAGCGCCGACAATACTTTGGTGCACCAGTAAAAAAGAGGAGACCTGCATCTCTCCCGATTGCAAACCTTTGGGGAGGGGGGGGGGGTAACGCATACCGCTCGGGACATCTGCATCCTCGGCAAAACGCACATAGAATTTGTATTTGCCTGTCCACAACCCTTCTGAGTTTTTTATTTGGTGAGAAAATTTTACGTATGAGCAATATTTGCACAAGAACATTTCAATATATTCTCTTCTCACATGCGGGTTATACATTAATACAACCAAGTGTACGTCATCCATATTATATAGGACAAAAAAGGTTAGTCCATCCAACTTTGGATTATTCACATTAGCTTTTAAGAGCAAGTAGAGATTTTGGAATGCAGCAGGAGTAGTCAGGACCAAAACTTGCTTACCTCCTCTAGGATCTCGAAGGCATAAGATATCCTCTCTCTTTAAATCCAAGGTCTTGAAAAGAACTTTGTGCACCAAATACTGCGTCATGAAGATATTCTTCTTGTCCTCATCAATAGCGATGGCAAAGCCATACTTGACCCGGGGTTCCCCGGTATTGGCGTACTTGATCCTCATGATCGCTTTCACAGGTAAACTTGGGACTAGGCCGCTCCCCTATAGCAGCAGGGAGGTAAGACACTGGCAATGAACCAGTGCCCCCCTCCCAGGCCGAGGAGTCGGGTACCCTCGCAAACCACCCTTGACAAGACACTTGATCTTGTCAAAAGGCCGAGAAGCGATAACCCGCTCGACCTCGACAACGGGGCCGCTTATCGCCAATGCAGAGCACTTCTCAAGGCAAAGGCCTACAGGCCCCAGCCATAGCCACAGTCCGGGAGGCTTCTTGCTCTCTCACAAAACAGGAAAAAACGTGCGTCCTACGCTCAGAAATCACCAGCATGCTCCTCTTCGTGTTCGCCATCTGCATAGCTCCGCCCACCACTGTTGGACACGCCTTTTCTTCGCACGAAATTCCTGGTGCCAAAGCACGCCAAGCAGAAAAAATGAAAAGAGGAGTGAATGGAGAAGTTGTGAAAAAAAAAAAGAAGGGGTATGCATTGTTGATTGTGATGTCACGGCCCCATTGTTGAGTGTTCCATCAGGGCCCTTGTGATGTCATCCAGTGACCTGACCTTACTTGACCTCTGACCTGACAAGGCTCTTGTGACACGTGCAGTGTTCCGTTCATTGTCCAGACAAGGTAGGTCCAGCTGCATAGGAAGTGCTGGACTACTTTTTAGCCTCCCAGTAATCCAGTTCAAAAGATCCACAAGAGGGAGACACAGGCAAACTTTACTCATTTATTGAATCACTGGAAAAGCTAAATGGTTACATCCAGCCAACTTGCTACAAAAGAAGTGGTCCGGGGTCCAAAAATCCTAAAGTTCGGTTCGCTCAACCCTAGTTATATGGTGAGATTGCCCACTTTATATGGCAAGGAAAACATCCTAGAATAGGTATGAAGAAACTCATGGCTTTAAAATTAAAGGAGGAATGAATCTGCCGCATATTAGACTATATAATCTATCATGTCTCTTCCAACATATTCTAGATTTATGCAAATTCTGTTTCCACTCTTACCTATGTTCTGTAGAAACTCAGCATTGTTCAGGCATACCTGGGCGGTGTGGAGGGCCCTTAGGAAGAAATTTGGCCTTAGTCAAAAAATCTCTAAATACTTACCTTTTGGGGAATATCCGGAATTTGAACAAGGTAGAAATAATAGTCTTTTTAGGGAGTGGAGGGCGAAAGGGATCTGGCTAACTCAGCACATGCACATTGGTGATAGAAGGTGGCTGACGCAACAAGAGGTTAGAGACAAATACAATTTGAGTCCCTTCCAGATCATTCAAGGTCAAGAAATTCCTTTTTGATAGATTAGGTGACGTTTCGAAAGAGGCCATTAATAATAGTTTTGACAAAATTCTACTAAAAGGACCAGGATCACGGTCTATATCCACTTTGTACTCTCAAATTAGAGAAGTCTTAGGTGATGGAGTACCTCCGCACACTTTTAATTCTTGGAACAGATTATTGGGAGATCAAGACGCGGGCGACAAAATATTGAAAGGCTGTGGGTTTCTGAGAAATTCCATTTTGAATGAGACTTGGAGGGATACACACTTTCGGATAATGCACAATGCTATATACGCCTTTACCTTCCCCCAAACCCCTAATAAACCTGATAGACTGACAAATTGTCTTAAATGTCTTACACCACACATTGATTTATTTTGCGGCCTGTGGACCTGCCCACAGACTTCGGTTTTATGATGTAAGATAGCACAAATCATAAAAAAATATTTTTTTGAGATCCCTTTAAGTCCTGTGACTCATTACCGATCCTCTTTCATGCCATTTGTATGGTGACTAACAGAAGTCTACTACAGAACTGGCTACAACCTGCCATTCCCACTGAGGAAATAGTTATACAAAATCTGAAAAGTTTACTGGCATTAGAACGAAGGCAGGCAGAAAGTCGTAAGGGAGGTAACTTGAAGAAATTTGTGGGGAAATGGCGCAACTTTCTGTTATAACAAATTCGGAAATTGAAACTGTCATGAGACCTTTCACTTTCTCGCAATGATATTTAACAGAACAATTGAACGCTGGGAAAACTACAGAAAAGATCTTGATGTTATATTCACATAGAACCATCTTTAGGCTGATATAATTCATCATACATAAGGTTCTTGTCAGCTTAAAGTAATAGCTAGACTATATTTATGGCTTTAACATGACTTCAAGAAACATATGGAGGTAATACTGTTGTTTAATGAGCAGGGAATGTTCTGTATATGATGTTCGTACAACATTGTTGTCTGTTGTGAATAATATGTATAAATAAAATTATTTACAAAAAACAAAAAGGGGTATAGATGCCCGTGATGAGAACATAGTCCTGCCACTTTACAAATCACTAGTCAAACCACACATGGAGTTCTGTGTACAGTTCTGGGCTCCTGTGAACAAGGCAGACATAGCAGAGCTGGAGAGGGTTCAAAGGAGGGCAACTAAAGTAATAACTGGAATGGGGGGACTGCAGTACCCTGAAAGATTATCAAAATTAGGATTATTCACTTTAGAAAATAGACGATTGAGGGGAGATCTAATAATTATGTATAAATATATCAGGGGTCAGTACAGAGATCTCTCCCATCATCTATTTATCCCCAGGACTGTGACTGTGACAAGGGGACATCCTTTGCATCAGGAGGAAAAAGGTTTGTACACAAACATTGAAGAGGATTCTTTACGGTAAGAGCAGTGAGACGATGGAACTCTCTGCCTGAGGAGGTGGTGATGGTGAGTACAATAAAGGAATTCAAGAGGGGCCTGGATGTATTTCTGGAGTGTAATAAAATTACAGGTTATAGCTACCTGAGAGGGGTCGTTGATCCAGGGAGTTATTCCTCGTATGATCTATATGAGTGTATCATAGCAACCAATCACGCCGTGCGCTCCTGCACTAAGCAGGATGCCAGTCCGGTACCTCACGGATAATGTTCCACAGACGTCTTTATGAGGCTTAAGTGCTGAAAATTGGCTTCTACCTCACAATTTTTTTTTACCTTTCTCTGGATGAACTTGCAGGATAATAGGCCGAACTGGATGGACAGATGTCTTTTTTCAGCCTTATAAACTATGTTACTATGTTACATGGCACCTAAAATCCATGCCTGCCAATTCAGGCCTACAAAAATCCATATTTTGCAGTTTGCCTTTTGGGTGCCCCTACAGCAGGCTACAAGCACATATCAGGGTTTTACCATCATGGGGAGAAAATGGGCAACACATAATGAAGTTCATTTACTCCTGTTACCCTTTGTGAAAGTGAAAAATTAGGGTCTGGTTGGAATTTTTCATTTTTAAAGCCATATGCTTTTAAATCCTTTGACAAGTGTTTCTGCCTTTTGTGAAACACCTGTTTGGTAAAAAATGCACTTTCAAAAATGGGGTCATTTCTTGGTGTTTTCTATTTCTGGGGACCATAGGAATTCCGGATCACAAAAATCCATATTTTCTTTTTCCATTTACGTTCCATTTTTTGCATTCCGTATACGGTCCATATACGGAACCATTCATTTCAATGGTTTCGCAAAAAAAAACAGAATGTACTCCGCATGCATTCCGTTTCCGTATTTCTGTTGTTCCGTTCAAAGATAGAACATGTCCTATTATTGCCCGCAAATCAGGTTCCTTGGCTCCATTCAAGTCGATGCGGCTATAAAAAAATACAGAACGGATACGGAATGCATCCGTATGTCTTTCTTATCCGTTCCGTTTTTGCAGAACCATCTATTGAAAATGTTATGCCCAACACAATTTTTCTATGTAATTACTGTGTACTGTATATGCCATGCTTTTGTTTCTGTTTGCGATCCGCAATAAACAGAAACCAAACTGAAAAACAGCGACAAAAGAGAAATGGAGCTCAAAGTACCAATGAATAAATATTTTATTGAGTTATATCAAAACATGATTAAAAATACATGCAGATAATGCCATGGGCAAGGTGGATGGGAGCAGGGAGAGGGAGAGAAAAGGCGCCACCCTGGGAGAACACACAGGTCACAAAATCAGTAATACATATAATATGCAGGTCATAGGAAAGTACTTGGTACAATGACAAGCCCATAAACCAGATATATCCAAAGAATGTGAGATGAGAAAAAGGTCAGCTGCGGACCAACCACGGCAATAATGCATAGTATGCTGAAGCAGGAAGCTGTAGAGTAAAGAATGGTGGATAAACAACAACTAGAATAAAAGACCAGGTGTGGAGTTCCAACACCGACGTCAAAAAGCCGTGGAGGTAATTGCTGCAACCTAAGCTCACCTGAATGGACCGTGTGTGAAATACAACCCAGGATGGCGCTACCCCAACGCCTTGTCATCACAAAAAGTGTAATAGCAAGCGATCAAAAAGTCACACGCACCCCAAAATAGTGCCAATAAAACCGACATCTCATCCCGCAAAATTCATACCCTACCCAAGGTAATCGCCCAAAAACTGAAAAAATTATGGCTCTCAGACTATGGAAACACTAAATCATGATTTTTTTTGTTTCAGAAAATAAATCATTGTGTAAAACTTACATAAATAATAAAAAAGTATACATATTAGGTATCGCCGCATCCGTGATAACCTGGTCTATAAAAATATCACATGATCTAACCTCTCAGATGAATTTTGTAAATAACAGAAAATAAAAACGGTGCCAAAACAGCTATTTCTTGTTACCTTGCATCACAAAAAGTGTACTATAGAGCAACCAAAAATCATATGTACCCTAAACTAGTACCAACAATACTGCCACCCTATCCCGTAGTATCTAAAATGGGGTCTTTTTTTGGAGTTTTTACTCTAGGAGCGCATGAGGGGGGCTTCAAATGGGACATGGTGTAAAAAAAAACAGTCCAGCATTATCTGCCTTCCAAAAACCGTATGGCATTCCTTTCCTTCTGCGCCATGCTGTGTGCCCGTACAGCAATTTACGACCACATATGGGGTGTTTCTGTAAACTACAGAATCAGGGCCATAAATATTGAGTTTGGTTTGTCAGTTAACCCTTGCTTTGTAACTGGAAAACAATTATTAAAATGGAAAATCTGCCAAAAAAGTGAAATTTTTAAATTGTATCTCTATTTTCCATTAATTCTTGTGGAACACCTAAAAAGTTAACAAAGTTAGTAAAATCAGTTTTGAATACTTTGAGGGGTGTAGTTTATTGAATGGGGTCATTTTTCGGTGGTTTCTATTATGTAAGCCTCGCAAAGTGACTTCAGACCTGAACTGGTCCCTAAAAATTGGGTTTTTGAAAATTTCAGGATTTGCATCTAAACTTCTAAGCCTTGTAACATCCCCAAAAAATAAAATATCATTCCCAAAATGATCCAAACATGAAGTAGACATATGGGGAATGTAAAGTAATAACTATTTTTGGATGTATTACTATGTATTATAGAAGTAGATAAATTGCAATTTTTTACACATTTTTGGTAAATTTGGTATTTTTCTATAAATAAAAATGATATATTTTTTTTTACTTCATTTTACTAGTGTCATGAAGTACAATATGTGACGAAAAAACAATCTCAGAATGGCCTGGATAAGTCAAAGCGTTTTAAAGTTATCAGCACTTAAAGTGACACTGGTCAGATTTGGTGAAATAGGGCCTTAAGGGGTTAAAAATGCGTGTTTTGGAAATTTTCTTCTAAAGTTCTAAGTCTTCTAAAAAATAATGTCAACATAAATTAGACATATGGAAAATGTAAAGTAATTACTATTTTATTTGGTATTACTATCTGCCTTAGCCTCATGCACACAGCCATTGCCCGACTGTGGCCGTATTGTGGCCAGCATACAGCTGGTTCACAATACAAGGGCACCGGTTGTGTGCACCTTGCACCCCGGATGTGGACCCATTCACTTGAATGCTTTTACTTATCCAGGCTATTCTGAGATCGTTTTCTTGTCACATATTGTACTGCATGACAGTGGTAAATTTGAGTCAAAATATTTTATTTTTATTTATAGAATAATACCACATTTACAAAAAAAATAGAAAAATCAGAAAATTTTCAAATTTCAATTTCTCTACTTTTATAATAGATAGTAATACCTTAAAAATAGATATTACTTCACATTTACCGCATGTATTCTTCATGTTTGGATCATTTTGAAAATGACATTTTATTTTTTTGGGACGTTAGAAGGCTTAGAAGTTTAGAAGCAAATCTTAAATTTGTTATAAAGTCACTTTCTGGGGCTTACATATTAGAAACCACCCATAAATCCCCCTATTTTAGAAGTTACATCCCTCAAGCTATTCAAAACTGACTATACAAACGTTGTTAACCCTTTGGGTGCCCCACGAGAATAAAAGGAAAATTGGAATGAAATTTCAAAATTTCACTTTTTTTGCAGATTTTAAATTTTAATCAATTTTTTCTGCAACACATCAAGGGTTAACAGCCACACAAAAAACTAAATCTATTACCGTGAATCTGGAGTTTACAGAAGCATTCCATGTTTCAATTTTTCCATAAAATGTTGCTTTACACCCACATTTTTCACTTTCACCTGGGATAAGAGGACAAAATGCACCCCACATTTTGTTTCCCATTTCCCCCCGAATACGCTCAAACAATGATGTATGGGCGCATAGCAGGCTTCAGAGTGGAAGGAGTACCATATGGCTTTTGGAGAGCGGATTTAGCTGAAATGGTAATTTGGAACTATGTCACATATGAAGATACTCTGAGGAGGCCCTACAGTGGAAACCCTAAAAAATGACCCGATTCCGGAAACTACACCCCTCAAGGAATATTTAAAAGTGTGTAGTGAGCACTTTGACCCATCAGGTGTATCACAGAATTAGGAAACGATTAGGTGTGAAAATGAAAAATTTAAGTGCTTTACACTAACATTTTTCACTTTCACAAGGGGTAACAGGACAAAATGCATCCCACATTTAGTTCCCCATTTCCCCCCAAATACGCCAACACCCCATATGTGCTCAAAAAATGATGTATGGGTGCATGGCAGGGTTCAGAAGGGAAGTAGCGCCATAGGGCTTATGGAGGACAGATTTTGCAGGATTGGCTTTTGGGAGCTATGTTGCATATGAAGACACCCTGAGGTACCCCTAGAGTGTAAACCCTAAAAAAAGGGACCCCATTCCGGAAACTATACTCCTTAAGGAATATCCCAAGGTGTGTAGTGAGCATTTTGACCCATCAGGCATTTGAGAGAATCAGGAAACATTTGGCTGTGAAAAAGAAATATTTTAAATTTTTCCAGCAAAAAAGTTGCTTTACACCCACATTTTTCACTTTTTCAAGGGGTAATAGGACAAAATGCACCCCACATTTTGTTCTCCATTTCCCCCCGAATACGGCAACACCCAATATGTGCTCAAAAAATGATGTATTGGGGGCGCACAGCAGGGCTCAAAAGTCAAACAGCAAAATGTGGATTTTGCTGACCAGAATTGGCCGACAATGATTTTAGGTGCCATGTCGAATTTAAAAGATTCCTGAGGTCCCCAGAAATTAAACAACCCCAAGAAGTGACCCCATTTTGTAAAAAGTACCCCCCTATGAACATTTTAAGTGGTGGAAAGTGGTGGAAAGGGTACTTGTCAGCAAACAGGTGTCTCACAGAAGCCAGAAACACTTGTTAAATGATTTCAAAGCACACATTTGTGAAAATGAAAAATTACTAGCAGACCCCATTTTTTTTTCACAAGGGGTTAAAGGAGAAAATTCACCCCAGTATATGTTCCCCATTTTCTCCCCATTCAGAGCACACCCAATATGTGTTTGTAGTCTGCTGTATTGGCGCATAGCAGGGCTCTAATTGGCAGACATGGATTTTAGGTGCCATGTCGCATAAAAAAATTCCTGAGGTCCCCAGAAATTGAAGAAGTTACTCTGTGGCCTTTTTTTTAGGAAAGTTTGTATGTGGCCTGCAGATTAAAATGGCACATACGCATTGCACATTGCCATCTGTACGATGTGTATGGCCAGATTATTGTATCATGCTTTAGTTTTTAGTGTGGCATGGTAGGGCTTCAGAAGTTGATCTGAAAGATCCACCCTTCCCATGTGCCTGTTGTAGTCCAGTATACAAACTGCTTTGGGGGTAGTGGTTGTGGTACCTCGTACAGGAGCAGGGGAGCTGGCGTTATTGTGAATGGTGGTCAGTACAAGGACGTCCCTCTTGTCCTTGTAGTTAACCACCAGCATGTTCTCATGGAGGAGAGCCTTACTTTCACCCTTTCTCAGTGGTTGCCCTACCAGGGATCTACCAAGCCTCTCGCCACAGTACCTCTGGCAGTTAGAGACATGAATAGGGGTATGCTGGTATAATAGTTATACACATAGAGGTGGTAACCCTTATCCAGCAGTGGGTTCAGTAAGTCTTACACAATCTTCCCACTAACTCCTGGGATGGGGGGGTCATTCTGGGGGTTCTATCCGGGAATCTTTCCCTTAGTAAATTCGGAACTTGTGGGAGTACGCGGAGCTACTCTCACAAAGTTTGTATATTTTTATGCCATACCGTGCACGTTTGTTAGGCAGGTACTGGCAGAAGGGGTAACAGGACAAAATGCACCCCACATTTTGTTCCCCATTTTCTCCCCATTCAGGAAACACCCCATATGTGCTTGCAGCCTGCTGTATTAGCGCACAGCAGGGCTCTAGAGGCAAAGTGCAAAATATGTTTTTTTCCGGCTTGAATTGGCAGATATGGATTTTAGATGTTATATCGCATTAAAAAATTCCTCAGATCTCCAGAAATCAAAAACCTCAAAAAGTGACCCCATTTTAGAAAGAGCACCCCCATACAAACATTTTAAGTGGTGAAAGGGTACTTTTCAGCAAACAGTTGTCTCACAGAAGGCAGAAACATTTGTTAAAAGATATAAAAGCACATATTTTTTGAAAAAATGAAGGACACATGACGTATCGGTACGTCATATATAGTTCCGATCACCGCCGCCCAGCGGGCGGTGATCGGAACCCGGTGCCTGCTCAAATCATTGAGCAGGCACCTTGGCTAAATGCGCCGGTGGGTCCTGTGACCCCCCCATGTCGGCGATCGCAGCAAACCGCAGGTCAATTCAGACCTGCGGTTTGCTGCGGTTTCGGAAGTTTCTGATCCGCGGGGATCAGAAACTTCAAATAAGCTTTATTTTAATGTTTAACCCCCCCTGCTGCCCTCTTTGTTATCTCCCGGCGGGCGCAGTGGGGGGGTGTGGGGAGTGCGGTGGTGCGGGCGGTGCTTGGGGGGGGCGGGCAGGCATGCGATCATCCGCCCGCCCCCTCTCTCAGGATAGCTGAGAGGTTTGCAGAGTGTCAGTACATTTCTGAAACTCTGCTTGAAATGCCTGACATCTGTGCTGGCACAGATGCCATGCGTTTAACCCCTTCCATGCCACGGTCCGTAGGGACCGCTGTATGGAAAAGGTTAAGAGGGAGGGAGCTCCCTCCCTCTCCCATCGGGGGCTGCTGTGCCTTTTCAGCCCCTGATGGGAGAGGGAGGGGGGCCCCCTCCCTCCCCATCACCCACTGCTCTGCTGTGGCAGAGAGTGATGGTTACCATGGCAACCGGACGCCTTCACAAGCTGTCCATGTTACTGATTAGACTTCTGCTAAAGGCAAAAGTCTAATCAGACTTTGCAAAGTGAAAGTACAGTACACTATATAGTGTACTTTACTGTACTGTATTATACAGACATCAGACCCACTAGATCTTCAAGAACCAAGTGGGTCTGGGTCCAAAAAATGTTAAAACAAAAAGTGGAATAAAAAAGGAAAAATCAAAAAACACATTTATCACTGATTAAAAATGAAAAAAATAAAATTCCCTACACATGTTTGATATCACCGCTTCCGTAACAACCTGATCTATAAAACGGTCATGTTACTTTACCCGCACGGTGAATGCCATAAAAAAAAAAATATGATTAATTGAAATTTTGCCCACCTTACTTCCAAAAAAAAGGTAATAAAAGTGATCAAAAAAGTTGTATGTACGCCAAAATAGTACCAATGAAACCGTCACCTCATCCCGCAAAAAATGAGACCCTAATTAAGATAATCGCCAAAAAAACTGAAAAAAGTATGGCTCTCAGAGTATGGAGACACTAAAACATGATTTTTTAGTTTTTGTTTCAAAAATTAAATAATTGTGTAAAACTTACATAGATAAAAAAAAGTATACATATTAGGTATCGGCACTCCATATAAAACTGCTCCATAAAAATATCACATGACCTAACCCTTCAGGTGAAAACCGTAAAAAAAAACTAAAAAAAAAACGGTATAAAAAAATATATTTTTTGTCACCTTACATCACAAAAAGTGTAATAGCAAGCGATCAAAAAGTCATATGCACCCCAAAATTGTGCCAATCAAACCGACATCTCATCCCGCAAAAATCATACCCTACCCAAGATATTTGCCCAAAAACTGAAAAAACTATGGCTTTCAGACTATGGAGACACTAAAACATGATTTTTTTTGTTTCAAAAATGAAATCATTGTGTAAAACTTACATAAATAAACAAATAGTATACATATTAGGTATTGCCGCGTCCGTGACAACCTGCTCTATAAAAATATTACATGATCTAACCTGTCAGATGAATGTTGTAAATTACAAAAAAAAACTGTGCCAAAAAAGCTATTTCTTGTTATCTTGCCTCACAAAAAGTGTAATATAGAGCAACCAAAAATCATATGTACGCTAAACTAGTACCAGCAATACTGCCACCCTATCCCGTAGTTTCTAAAATGGGGTCACTTTTTTGGAGTTTCTACTCTAGGGGTGCATCAGGGGGGTTTCAAATGGGACATGGTGTCAAAAAACCAGTCCAGCAAAATTTGCCTTCCAAAACCGTATGGCATTCCTTTCCTTCTGCACCCTGCTGTGTGCCCGTACAGCGGTTTACGACCACATATGGGGTGTTTCTGTAAACTACAGAATCAGTCATAAATATTGAGTTTTGTTTGGCTGTTAACCCTTGCTTTGTAACTGGAAAAAAATTATTAAAATGGAAAATCTGCCAAAAAAGTGAAATTTTGAAATTGTATCTCTATTTTCCATTAATATTGTGGAACACCTAAAGGGTTAACGCCGTTTGTAAAATCAGTTTTGAATACCTTGGGGGGTGTAGTTTCTTAGATGGGGTCACTTTTATGGAGTTTCTACTCTAGGGGTGCATCAGGGGGGCTTCAAATGGGACATGTTGTAAAAAAAACAGTCCAGCAAAATCTGCCTTCCAAAAACCATACATTTCCCTCTACACCCTACAGTGTGCCCGTACAGTAGTTTACGGCCACATATGGGGTGTTTCTGCAAACTACAGAATCTGGGCAATAAATTTAGCATTTTGTTTGACTGCTTAACCCTTGCTTTGTTACTTTGCCCAAAAAATCTAAATTCTGAAATTTTATCACCATTTGCCATTAACTCTTGTGGAACACCTAAAGGGTTAACGACGTTTGTAAAATCAGTTTTGAATACCTTGAGGGGTGTAGTTTCTAGAATGGGATCATTTTTGGGTGGTTTCTATTATGTAAGCCTCACAAAGTGACTTCAGACCTGAACTGGTCCCTAAAAAGTGGGTTTTTTGCTTCTAAACTTCTAAGCCTTGTAACATCCCCAAAAAATAAAATATCATTCCCAAATTGATCCAAACATGAAGTAGACATATGAGGAATGTAAAGTAATAACTATTTTTTAATAGGAAAATGAGCGAGCACTCATACACTTGGCAACCAAATTGACATGTGCAGAAAATATTTATTAAATCCCCATAAAATACACGTAATAAAATTTATAAGAACAATGTAGCAATAATATACAACATTACAGTCACATATATTGTGGTAGATATGATCGATACTATATTCAATAAAAATATATTCGATAGAAATATTCCATAAATTGAATGGTACATTGTTCTTATAAATTTTATTACTTCTATTTTATGGGGATTTAATAAATATTTTCTGCACATGTCAATTTGGTTGCCAAGTGTATGAGTGCTCGCTCATTTTCCTATTACTACATTTGCCTTTTAAGAGAGGGTGGGGTGATTCCCTATATGAGCTTGCAGCACCATACCTCAACTAATTGCTAGTGAGCCACCACAACCTACCACTATTTTTTGTACGCACTATTCACCCCTGTGTGTGAGCTCCTTTACAGTAGATTATGGACATTTGGCACCACATTGAAAGTAAAAAAGCGAAAGCAGAAAACTTTAAATTTGATGATATGCAGGATGATGTTTTTAGTAGTGATAAAGCTATGGCAGATGTCTTTAGAGAATTAGAGGGACTACTACAGAAACAACTCAGACAGTATTGGGAGATAAGGTCCCTACAGCAGTATATAGAGCATGGTAAAATTCCTAAGGGGTTAATCTTGAACAAAACCCCAGCACAAGATCTCCTGGATGAGGAGTTTGAGGGGGAATGGAATAGATTACTATTCTCCTGTTCCATTTCACTCATGCAACTCATAATAAAAAGGAGAACAGCACTATTGGAAGTGCTGAATCAAAAAATTGAAGACCACTTTGAAAAATTCTCTAGAAATAGTGAATTTGAAATGTGGCAACAAAGACTCTGTAGTGGATTAGATAAAATTGAGAGTGAGATCATTAATAAAAAAAACTAAAAAACACCAGAATACACAGAGAAATCACCAGGGTGAAAGATTTGGGGAACAAATTCCCTTATTACAGAATGAGATTTCAAAAGGGAAGAAAAAGGAAGGGGATAGGGATCGACAGGGCTTATCAGACAGCTACTCAATCTCTGTGACAAACAGATATGAGGAGCTGTCTGATCGTCATTTTTTAGATCATACCCCAGCACATCACAGAGCACGATTCCGACACAGAGAAAGGACACCTCCCAATCACAGTTTAGAATCACCGACACATCACTACAATTTAAGACCCAAGAGCACTTATCAATATCAGAACACAGGGAAGGGACAACATCACATATCACAGAGACAGGATCACCATGCACCCCAAAAGATGAATCACATAGAATAAGTAAGATGACAGACGAAGTAAGAGACACATATCACAAAAGACATCATTAGCAACGGATCTCAGCGCAATAATTAATTTAAGTTCAACCACCTTGACTTAAACCCAAAATAATCTGTTAGAGAAAGGTCTGAAGTTTGCCCCCACCAATAAAATGGATAAATTCTCTACATATATAGGAGTACAAAAACTAATAAGGAATATCTGCCTCAAAAAATATTTTATCAAAAATCCAATTGTGAGGAAAGAGAAAGTGATAGTTGAAAAAACTGTAAAAAAGACAAAAAACCCTAACAAAAACCTCCTAAAAAATAAATCAAATATGTTCCCAAGGAGTGAAATCAGCAAAGAAATAGGAGCCTTTCAGAAGTGTGTAGAGGAAGATATTTGCAAACTAAAAGCTAGATCAAGAGCCACAAACAATCTTACCAGAGGAGAGTTTGAGGCATTGAAACAACTACAAAAAAACACTCCATCACTATATGCCCCGCGGATAAGGGAGGTGCGGTAGTGGTGATGGACACAATTAATTATAATAGGGAATGTCTCCGACAACTCTCAGATGGGGAGACCTATCAAAAATTGGGGGGAGACCCCCTTGAGAGATTTGAGTTGGAGCTCAGGAGATACAGTATGGATGGATTGGATAATGGTACAATATCACAGCAGGAACTGGATTTCATTTTGGGCACACAGAGGAGGTTACCATGCTTCTACTGCCTGCCCAAGGTGCATAAAAATCCGAATGATCCCCCAGAATGCCCTATCGTCTCAGGGATTGGATCTATCACATCCAACCTGTCCAAATATATAGACGTACAGTTACAGCCAATAGTCAAGAAAACCAATTCCTATATTAAAGATACGACCCAAATCATACAGATTCTGGAAAACTTAGATGTCCAGTCTGGATGGATTATGGGTACACTTGATATTCAGTCACTTTATACTGTGATTGAACATCAGCAAGGAATTGATGCTGTAAAAATGCAATTAATAAGAGATGGCTCGTATGGAGCAATAAAAAAAGAATTTATAACGAAAGGAATAGAGTATATCCTGAGCCACAACTACTTCTTTTTTGAGGGGGAATTCTTCCTGCAGAAGCGGGGTACCGCCATGGGGACCAGATTCGCCCCCAGCTATGCTAATTTGTTCTTGGCCGAGTGGGAGTACAACCTCATCAAGCCGAGGCTGGGGACGGATCCGGCCCTGTGGTGCCGTTATATAGATGATGTGATCTTCATCTGGAAACAGAATAAAGAAGAATTGGAAAAATTCCTAGAAACAATTAATATTAATAATTTAAATCTGGTCTTTACCTCAAACATACAGGAGAGCACCGAATTCTTGGATTTATTAATCACACAATCTGGTAATAAATATATATGTGAGACATTTTGTAAATCCACAGCTAGAAATAGTTATATTGATTTTTCTAGCTGTCACCTGCCGAAATGGCTGACAAATGTTCCCTCTGGTCAGTTCCGTAGGATTAAGCGGAACTGCACAGAGGGCATACTTTTGAGATGGAAGCCATTGAGATGAAAAGACAATTTATTGAGAAGGAATATCCTGAAAACTTAGTGGAGGAGTCACTCAACCAAATTAGGAAATTAGATAGAAGACTTCTTTAATAAGGAGGACAATAAAGATAAAACACAAAATAAAGAAGAAGCCATGAGAGTTGTTCTTCCATTTAATGAGAATTATAGGAAGATTCAGAAAATTATTAAAACCCATTGACACCATGTGTTGAATGACAAAATTGTGGGACACTTACTCCCGACTGTTCCGACGATTACCTTCACTAGGGCACCCAATCTAGGTATCAAAGTGGCCCCTACCGTAAAACCGTGGAAACAGAATAAGTTTCAGGAACTTGGCTGAGTTTGAAGGGTTTTTATAAATGTGGAAGGTGTATGGGTTGTAGAATGAATAAAAAACCCTGCCTGACGACTAATGTCCCCTCGACTCAGAACAATTTTAATTGGGAGATAGAAGATTGTCTTACATGTGACTCCAGTGGAGTTATCTACCTTCTCCAGTGCCCCTGTAACAGACAATATATAGGACGTACCAAGAGGCCATTCAAAAAAAGAGTGGCCGAACATATTGCCAACATCAGGAAGGGTTATGATAAACATTCCCTATCTAAACATTATAAAGAGATGCATAATCAGGATCCATCAAGTCTGGTGTTTATGGCACTGGAGAAGGTGGAGAAACACTGGAGAGGCGGTGATTTTATCAGACAAATGTCTAGGATAGAATCCAGACGCATTTATGAATTTGGATCTCTACAACCGAAAGGCCTTAATTTGGAGTTGGAAATTTTTGGATTTATGTAGGTTGGGTGTCTCGTGGCCGACGGCACGTTGCATGCTAGGCCGTTTATCGGAGCTGCGACGTGTCCTTGGCTCCGAGATACCCACCCTTCTTTCTCTATCAAATCGGAATAATTGTATCAAACTCTAGGATTCCAATGAAACTTTCAAGATTCCTCACATTTAATATTTATTGTTTTAAATTCTTATATTGATATTTTAATCTTGAAAATTTGTTTAAAAATATTTTGTTATAAAAAGTCATTTTATAAGTGTTAGCAATCAGATATCAAGTTTATATTTCACACTATGATATATCACACCAATTGGGACATCTGGGCCAAAAAACACATGTGTCCCCAAAAAAACGCATGGAAACTGCAAGAGGAAAAAAATAAATAAAATCAAGGCTGTATAGAATTATCCCCTGATTATGTGGGAGGATTCCCTGGCCAACTGGGAGTAGTATGAACAACAGGTGTCCGAGATTTGGGAAGCAATTAAAGGAATGGATAAAAATGGAGGCAGAGCAGGCAGACACTTGACCACTGAGAAAGGGAGAGTAAATCTACCCGTTACGCGTATGGTGAAACAAGTGATGTACCTGCATGGAAAAGCCTCTGATGATACTGTATGGCCATACAGAAGAAAATTTCTACAGTAAAGGATTAACTATTCTTATCGTCGAAAGCTGCACCAAAGGAAATTGCGGAACAGAGTGGCAACTCCCGTGATCTTTGGAACTTCCGCGAAATTTAAACCAGCTTGCTCTATGGAGCGACTGAATAAGCCGGCAAATATTTAAAGCTCCATTCAAGCAATAGGGAGACAACAAACGCTAGACGGTAAGCCAAATATCGATTTTTAAAGTTTTCTTCAATTCAAAGCTCATATCGACCTTAAAAGGATATGCTATAAGGGACTTTTCACATTATCAGGATTCCTGTGGACACTTTATGAACATATTGCGCTCCCAGTGAATACACCTACAACATTTTCAGTGACATTCAGTTTCCCAAATTGGGATAGAGCGCTAGAAGATAATACCCCCTCTTTCCCAAATAACAACATATACTTGAAGTTTTTTGGTGTGATATATATTATTGAATTTATCGACACTATTGAGTGGTATCGAATATTCTATTGAATATTTCAACATTGAATTTTCTACCATTCAATTTATGGAATATTTCTATCGAATATATTTTTATTGAATATAGTATCGATCATATCTACCACAATATATGTGACTGTAATGTTGTATATTATTGCTACATTGTTCTTATAAATTTTATTACGTGTATTTTATGGGGATTTAATAAATATTTTCTGCACATATCAATTTGGTTGCCAAGTGAATGAGTGCTCGCTCATTTTCCTATTACTACATTTGCCTTTTAAGAGAGGGTGGGGTGATTCCCTCTATATGAGCTTGCAGCACCATTCCTCAGCTACTTGCTAGTGAGCCACCACAACCTACCACTATTTTTTGTAATAACTATTTTTGTAGGTATTACTATGTATTATAGAAGTAGAGAAATTGAAACTTGGACATTTGCTATTTTTTTTATAAATAAAAATGTTTTTTTTTTACTTCATTTTACCAGTGTCATGAAGTACAATATGTGACGAAAAAACAATCTCAGAATGGCCTGGATAAGTCAAAGTGTTTTAAAGCGATCACCACTTAAAGTGTGTCCTTAAGGGGTTAAGGGAGAAAAATGTACCCCAGTATGTGATCCCAATTATATCCCTATTCAGGAAACACCACTTATGTGCTTGTACTCTGCTGTATGGGCGCACAGCAGGCAAACAGCAAAATCTGGATTTTAGCTGAAAGGTCTGAATTGGCAGACATGGATTTTAGGTGCCATGTCGCATTTAAATAAAATTCTGAGGTCCCCAGAAAATAAAGACCCCAAGATGTGACCCCATTTTGGAAATAGCACCCCCGTATAAACATTTTAAGTGGTGGAAAGGGTACTTTTTAGAAAACAGGAGTCTCACAGAAAGCAGAAATACTTGTTAAAGGATTTCAAAGCACACATTTGTGAAAAAATAAAATTACTAGCAGACCCCGATTTTTTTTTTTTCCCACAAGGGGTTAAAGGAGAAAATGCACCAGTATGTGTTCCCCATTTTCTCCCCATTCAAGAAACACCCCATATGTGCTTAAAGCCTGCTGTATTTGCGCATAGCAGGCAAACAATAAAATATGGATTTTGCTGACAGGCCTGAATTGGCAGACATGGATTTTAGGTGCCATGTCGCATTTAAAAAATTCCTGAGGTCCCCAGAAATTAAAAACCCAAAGTAGTGACTCTATTTTGGAAAGAGCACCCCTGTATGAACATTTTAAGGGGTGGAAAGAGTACTTTTGACCTAACAGGTGTTTTATAGAAATGAATATGTAGTTGTTGGTGAAAAGTGGATCTGTAAGCTAAACGGACTAAATCAAAGATATAAGGTGATAAAACTACAGGGTACATCAGGGATGAAATTAAATTAATACTCCATGGATGAGTGGTAGATTTTAAAACACTCCTGCATGCACAGGCCAGATTTTCCAGGGCAGGTTTCACAGTGATATATGGTGTCTTTCCTTATCCCCCTTTTGTAACACACTCTGCATCCTTTTTAGGTCCTTCCCTTCCTTGCTTTCTGGGGGACTTGACCTGGAAAATGTTGCCCTGGTACAACAAGTGCACCATGATATCCTGAAGTACTGGGACCCTCCCTGGCCTGGATTTGAAAAATTAGGGCCTTGATAACCATCTCTTGGAACTGAAGGAAAGTTCCTCTGTGGCCTGCAGATTGAAATAGCACGTACGCATTGCACATTGCAATCTGTACAATGTGTACGGCAAGCTTTTTGTACCACACTTTCGTTTTTGGTGTGGCATGGTAGGGCTTCAGAAGTTGTAGTCCAGGATACAAACTGCTTTGGGGGTAGTGGTTGTGGTACCTCGTACAGGAGCAGGGGGGCTGGAATTAGTGTGAAGGGGTCAGTACAAGGATGTCCCTCTTGTCCTTGTACTTAACCACCAGCATGTTCTCATGGAGGAGACCCCTACTTTCACCCTTTCTCAGTGGTTGCGTACCGTGCCGCAAGCCACAGTACCCCTGGCAGTTAGATACATGAATAGGGGTATGCATAGAGGTATGCTGGTTTAATAGTTATCCACATAGAGGTGGTAACCCTTATCCAGCAGTGGGTGCAGTAAGTCCCACATGATCTTCCCACTAACTCCTAGGATGGGAGGGGGTCATTCGGGGGTACTATCTGGGAATCTTTCCCTTCAAAATTCGGAACTTGTGGGTATTCCCGGAGCTACTCACACAAAGTTTGTATGTTTTTATGCCATACCTTGCCCGTTTGTTAGGCAGGTACTGGCGGAATCTATTCCTCCCTTTGAAGAGTAATAGGGATTCATCTACACTGACATTTTTATCTGGGTTGTACACTTCAGCAAACTTGGCGTTAAAGTGGTCAATGACAGACCTAACTTTGAACAGACGGTCCAATGTTGGGTTCTCTGGGGGTGAGCACTGTGCATTCTCGCTGTAGTGTAGGAATTTCCTAATTGACTCAAATAGCCTCCTGGTCATGGTCTTACTATAAATTGGAGTCTGGTAGAAAATGTCTAACGTTTGTTTTTTTTGACAACGCCCATATGCAGCACGAGTCCCCAAAACTTCATCATCGCTGTTGCATTTACTGGGGTCCAACCTAGGGGTCTAGCATATGGCGAAGTAGGGTCCTGATCAATAAATTGTTGGGCGCATAAATTGGTTTGGGCCCCCATTAAATTTACAAAATCTTCAGAGAATAAGATTTAAAAAAAATCTAGTTTAGTGCAGCCCGCACTATGTATCTGTATTCCGGACCTGCCCTCAAAATCCAGAATTTGGGGCTGATAATCATTAGGGGGTGGCTTCCATAAGGGTTCACTCTGGGGGGCTGCCTCCACCGCTACCCTGGGGCGCCTTCTAGAGGGTCCCTCATCAGCGAATGATGATAATGATGAGGAGGTAGAGGAAAGTGGCATCCTCTTCTCCCTCACTGGCAGACTCAGAATCGGAGGCAAGAGTGGCATATGCCTCTTCAGCTGAGTATACTCGTTGTTCCAGCCAATCGCAGCACTGGCAGCGGACCCAAAACACTGGTGTGCTCTGCCTTATCTCGGAGGTGACCGGTGCTGACCAGTTCAGCACTGGCCACCTCCCCCCGCCCCGAGGCTTCTTAGGCCTCTTTCACACGGGCGAGATTTCCGTGCGGGGGCAATGCGTGAGGTGAACGCATTGCACCCGCACTGAAGCTGGACCCATTCATTTCTATGGGGCTGTGCACATGAGCGGTGATTTTCACGCATCACTTTTGCGTTACGTGAAAATCGCAGCATGTTCTATATTGTGCGTTTTTCACACAACGCAGGCCCCAGAAGTGAATGGTACTGCGTGAAAATCGCAAGCATCCTCAAGCAAGTGCGGATGCGGTGCTATTTTTTTACGCACGGTTGTTAGGAGACGATCGGGATGGGGACCCGATCCTTATTATTTTCCCTTATAACATGGTTATAAAGGAAAATAATAGCATTCTGAATACAGAATGCATAGTACAATAGGGCTGGAGGGGTTAAAAAAAATAATAATAATTTAACTCACCTTAATACACTTGTTCGCGCAGCCGGCATCTCTTCTGTCTTCTTCTTTGAGGAATAGGAACTTTGATGACGTCACTACGCTAATTACATGGTCCGTCACATGATCCATCACCATGGTAAAAGATCATGTGATGGACCATGTGATGAGCGCAGTGACACATGTCAGATTTGCAAAAAATGGTCTGGTCCTTAAGGTGAAAAATGACTCTGTCCTCAAGGGGTTAAGGGCTCCATTTATTAGTGCATATAATGTAATGGCAAGCTGGCAACAAATTCCCAATGGGGAGGTATTGGGAAAAAAACTGAATTCTGCCATAGTTTTATGGGTTTTGTTTTGACAATATTCCCTTTATGGTAAAACTGACCTGGTATCTTCATTCTCTGGGTCAGTACGACTACAGCAATACCACACTTGTATAGCTTTCTTGTGTTTTAATAGTTAAAAAATAAATAAAGTTTTGCCTTTTCATCACCATATTCTGACCCCCATAACCTTTTTATATTTATGTCTAAGGAGCTGTGTGAGTGCTCATTTTTGCAGGACAACCTGTTGCTTTCATTTTGGGGTGTGCTCAATCACTTTTTATTAAATTTATTAGGGAGGGGAAGCAATAAAGAGACAGCGAATCGGCTATTTGGCTATTTTGGAATGTGGCGATGCCTATGATGTTTATTTATTTATTTTTATTATTGGGAAATAGGGTGAATAGAATTTTTATTAATTTTTATATTAATAAAAAATGTTTTTCCTTTTTTTAACACTTTTTAAAAGTTACTCTAGGGAACTTTATCAAGCGATGATAAGGCCGCTTCTCGCACAGACTCCAATATATTAGCATTATAGTCTATGTGAAATTTGCTTGTACATAGCCTGCACATAGCTATGGCTGCCTCGGATCACTCAAAGGGACCAAGGCTCCCTGATCACAGCATGAGGAGAGCTGTTCCATACCCAGGAGTGCAGCACTCTGTGGTTTTCAGAGGGCGTTAGATGTCTGTGATCGGTATAATTACCGATTGTAGACATTAGTCTCCTCTATGAAACAGCATAAACCTAGTGGCTATAGTGCTTGCTCCGATCCTAAGGGCTTATTCACGCGACCATATGGCTGCCGTGCCTGTGTTGTGGACCGCAAATAACGGTCCGCAGTAAACAGGCATCAGCCTTGTGAATCCATAATCTGCAAAATAATGCAAAAGCTAGGACATGTCCTATCTTTTGCAGTGTGGAAGCATGGACCCTAAAGTCCATAGAAGAGCTTCCGTGGGCTTCTGACCCGTGCCTCAGTTCCACAAAAGATAGGACATGCCCTATCTCTCGCCGTATCTTGCGGATCACGAACCCATTTAAGTCAATGAATCAGTGGCACGGAGCGCACATGGGAAGTGTCCGTACATTGTGAACCGGCTGTTTGTGGTCTGCAATATAGGCACAAAGCCCAAAACGTCCATGTTTATGAACCCTTATAGTGTGGACATCTGCTGTATATGTATGACTGATGTCCTCAAAGGGTAATATTCTCCAAAGACTTCCATGAAACACCTGGAGGTACTGTTTTTTTGCCAAAAAAATTCACCATTCGGCTTCATGCACAGGCAGTTGTGCGGCCATTCCGTGCATTGGGGACCGCAATTTGCTGTCCCCAATGCACGGGGTACTTCCGTGCGGTGGCCGGAATGGGTCGAGACCCATTCAACTTGACCCACAGCAAAAAAAATAGAACTTGCAGTGCTTTCGTGGGGTTCCGTGCCTCCGTTCCGCACCTCAGCTCTGGATTGCAGACCTATTCAAGTGAATTGGGCCGCATCAGTGATGCGGGGAGCACACGGCCGGTGCCTGCATATTGCGGACCCGCTGTTTGCGGCCTGCAATGCGTCCACGGCCGGGCAACGGCCATGGTGCATGAGGCCTTATATGTAGGATTTTTCAGCACATTTTTTTTTTCTAGATCCAGATGCCAGTTGGAGGCCTGTGTATAATATGCTGCACCTTTTGGTGTTTTTCCACACATTTTGACAACACCTTCTCTAAACGGGAAAAATGCAATTAATAAAACACCAGTTGTAAGTTATTTACAACATTTTTACACCAGTTTTTGGAGTCAAAATAATTGCAAGACTCCTTTTTGCAACTTCTTAAGTGCCTGTGCGACAATATTTTGTTGCACTGGCCTTTTTGCGTGATGCTCGCCACTTGGAAGTGGCAAGCGTGGTGGGGTCCGGCAAATTTTCTATTTCTAGTTATAGGGCTGAAAAGTTGTTCAACATTTTTTGCAATGATAGTCAATGGTGTCGCACTGTGACATGCGACATGCTGTGACTGCGACATTCGCCAAAAATGTGTGGATTTTCAACAAGAAGTCGTAGAACACATGTTGCTGTGTAGCTGCACACTATTTTGTCACACAACCTGCTGTCGTGCGACACATGTCACCGTGTAGCCCTAGAGTTAAGGCTACATTCACACGACCGTGGTGTTTTGCAGATCTGCAAATATTCGATCCGTAAAACACGGATACCAGCCCATGTGCGTTCCACATGCCGCCGCTATCATAGAAAAGGCCATGGTGCGCTGTCCGCATCTTTTGTGGCCCAATTATATTGAATGGGTCTCCAACCGTTCCGTAAAATTGCAGAACGGATGCGGACTCATTCTTGCAGTCGTGTGAATGAAGCCTAAATAGGTGCAAATACTGCTCCAGTCAGGGGCTAAAGTAGAGTTCACTCCAGGACTGCCGGACAGGGGCCTACATTGTAATGATGTGCACGCCTCGTCATAAATCAGGGGAAACAAGTAAAACGCTGAAGATTTTGTTGCAGAAACTTCTGTAACTGATTATTAGTTCCATTCATTTGACTGGATCTTGCAGAAATCCATGTGCTTTCTGCCAAAACATCCCCATTCAGGTGAATGAAACCTGCAGTGTGTGAAGCGCCATCACTTTCCTGGAGCGTCTCTCCATGGGTTAATATGAGGAGTGGACATAGAGCCTGGTCGGGGGGTGTCCTGAGATCCATCCACCTTCCTGACTGGTCCCTACAATTGGGTGACACCCGCAGGGAGGAGCTGACCTGTTAAGAAGCCTGGGTGTGGGCAGGTGGCTGTAACCATGTGTTAGTGCTGGGGCTCCATCTTGTGAGCAGGGACAATGAGAGATTCCATGTAAAAAGCATGAAGATGCCCTAGACATGGAGGTGCGAGAGTGTTGTGTGGGGCTCAGGAGCTGGTGCTATAGAAGAGTGTCAGGGGCCGTGTGGGAAATGAGAGGCCGAGACATCAGCTGGAGACACAGAGCACATGGGGCAGAGCAGTGTCTGTCCGCAGACCTCCTGTGTATGAGACTGCTGGGACTGACTACATGTAGTGAAGAGACAGAGCTATGAGACTGCTGGGACTGACTACATGTAGTGAAGAGACAGAGCTATGAGACTGCTGGGACTGACTACATGTAGTGAAGAGACAGCTATGAGACTGCTGGGACTGACTACATGTAGTGAAGAGACAGAGCTATGAGACTGCTGGGACTGACTGCATGTAGTGAAGAGACAGAGCTATGAGACTGCTGGGACTGACTACATGTAGTGAAGAGACAGAGCTATGAGACTGCTGGGACTGACTGCATGTAGTGAAGAGACAGAGCTATGAGACTGCTGGGACTGACTACATGTAGTGAAGAGACAGAGCTATGAGACTGCTGGGACTGACTACATGTAGTGAAGAGACAGAGCTATGAGACTGCTGGGACTGACTACATGTAGTGAAGAGGCAGAGCTATGAGACTGCTGGGACTGACTACATGTAGTGAAGAGACAGAGCTATGAGACTGCTGGGACTGACTACATGTAGTGAAGAGACAGAGCTATGAGACTGATGGGACTGACTACATGTAGTGAAGAGACAGAGCTATGAGACTGCTGGGACTGACTACATGTAGTGAAGAGACAGAGCTATGAGACTGCTGGGACTGACTACATGTAGTGAAGAGACAGAGCTATGAGACTGCTGGGACTGACTACATGTAGTGAAGAGACAGAGCTATGAGACTGCTGGGACTGACTACATGTAGTGAAGAGACAGAGCTATGAGACTGCTGGGACTGACTACATGTAGTGAAGAGACAGAGCTATGAGACTGCTGGGACTGACTACATGTAGTGAAGAGACAGAGCTATGAGACTGCTGGGACTGACTACATGTAGTGAAGAGACAGAGCTATGAGACTGCTGGGACTGACTACATGTAGTGAAGAGACAGAGCTATGAGACTGCTGGGACTGACTACATGTAGTGAAGAGACAGAGCTATGAGACTGCTGGGACTGACTACATGTAGTGAAGAGACAGAACTATGAGACTGCTGGGACTGACTACATGTAGTGAAGAGACAGAGCTATGGGACTGCTGGGACTGACTACATGTAGTGAAGAGACAGAACTATGAGACTGCTGGGACTGACTACATGTAGTGAAGAGACAGAGCTATGAGACTGCTGGGACTGACTACATGTAGTGAAGAGACAGAGCTATGAGACTGCTGGGACTGACTACATGTAGTGAAGAGACAGAGCTATGAGACTGCTGGGACTGACTACATGTAGTGAAGAGACAGAACTATGAGACTGCTGGGACTGACTACATGTAGTGAAGAGACAGAGCTATGGGACTGCTGGGACTGACTACATGTAGTGAAGAGACAGAACTATGAGACTGCTGGGACTGACTACATGTAGTGAAGAGACAGAGCTATGAGACTGCTGGGACTGACTACATGTAGTGAAGAGACAGAGCTATGAGACTGCTGGGACTGACTACATGTAGTGAAGAGACAGAGCTATGAGACTGCTGGGACTGACTACATGTAGTGAAGAGACAGAGCTATGAGACTGCTGGGACTGACTACATGTAGTGAAGAGACAGAGCTATGAGACTGCTGGGACTGACTACATGTAGTGAAGAGACAGAACTATGAGACTGCTGGGACTGACTACATGTAGTGAAGAGACAGAGCTATGGGACTGCTGGGACTGACTACATGTAGTGAAGAGACAGAGCTATGGGACTGACTACATGTAGTGAAGAGACAGAACTATGAGACTGCTGGGACTGACTACATGTAGTGAAGAGACAGAGCTATGAGACTGCTGGGACTGACTACATGTAGTGAAGAGGCAGAGCTATGAGACTGCTGGGACTGACTACATGTAGTGAAGAGACAGAGCTATGAGACTGCTGGGACTGACTACATGTAGTGAAGAGACTGCTGGGACTGACTACATGTAGTGAAGAGACAGAGCTATGAGACTGCTGGGACTGACTACATGTAGTGAAGAGACAGAGCTATGAGACTGCTGGGACTGACTACATGTAGTGAAGAGACAGAGCTATGAGACTGCTGGGACTGACTACATGTAGTGAAGAGACAGAGCTATGAGACTGCTGGGACTGATTACATGTAGTGAAGAGACAGAGCTATGAGACTGCTGGGAATAACTGAATGGGGGTCATTACTTACAAGGTTACACCTTTTCTGTGATAAAGTCAGAATCCTCACTTTTGTGGCTTTTTAAACACTTAGGAGGTAATATTTTGATGTCGTTCCCCCCACTGGGGAGGCCCCTCCATATTCACACACATTTAGTCCTCTCTCACACAAGTGAGTTTTCCCGTACGGGTCCAATGCATGAAGTGAACGCAAAGAACCTACGTTGTATCCTGACCCATTTATTTCTATGGGTCTGTGCACATGAGCGTTGTTTTTCACACATTATTTCTGCGTTCAGGAAAATCACAGCACTTTCCATGCAGGGATCGGAGCTGCCATCGGGTCCCCGCGCTGCTGTGACAGGGACCCAATCGCCTTCCTTAGGCATCGTAGCTGCCTTCCGTGACAGCCTGTGAGACCCAGCCCCCTGTATCTCACAGGCAAGCAGGCTGTAAGTGTATTACACTGGTAATACACGTAAAGCCAATACTTTACAATACACAAGTATTGTAAAGGGGATCAGACCCCCAAAAGTTGAAGTCCCAGAGTGGGACAAAAAATAAAGTTTTACAAAAAATACGTTTTAAGTAAAAAAAAAAAAAAAGTCCTTTTCCCAAAATGAAGTAAAGAAAAAAAAAAGTTAAAACAAAAAAGAAAGAAAAGTTGACATAGAGCCGGTCGGTACGGACGCGGCAATATCTAATATATCACATGAACTAACCCCTCAGATGAACACCATCCAAATTTTTTGTTAATAAAAACTGTGCTAAAAAAATTTTTTGGGCACCTTACATCACTAAAAGTGCAATACTAAGCGATCAAAAAGTCGTATGACCCCCGAAAATAGTACCAATCTAACAGTCACCTCATCCCGCAAAAATGAGCCCCTACCTAAGACAATCGCCCACAAAATTAAAAAAACATAGCTCTCAGAATACATAGACACTAAAACATTTTTTTGTTTACAAAATGATGTTGAGTTAAATGTAAATAAAATTAAATAAAAGTAGAAATATTCATAACAACCTGCTCTATAAAAATATTACATGACCTAACCCCTCGTGTAAACACCGTAAAAAAACAAACAAAAAAGAACGGTGTCAAAAAAAGATTTTTTGTCACAATACATCACAATAAGTGTAATAGCAAGCGATCGAAAAGTCATATGCTCCCCAAAATAGTGCCAATCAAATCGTCATCTCATCCCGCAAAAATGATACCCCACCTAAGACAGTCGCTCAAAAACTGAAAAAACTATGGCTCTCAGACTATGGAGACACTAAAACATGATTTTTTTTTTTGTTTAAAAAATATCATTGTGTACAACTTACTTTAAAAAATATATACATATTAGGTATTGTCACGTCCGTAAAAATATCACATGACTTAACCCCTCAGGTGAACACTGTAAATGCCATTTTTTGTCACCTTACATCACAAAGTGTAATACCAAGCAATCAGTCATATGCACCCTAAAATAGTACCAATTAAACCATCATCTCATACAAAAAAAAAAATAGACACTACATAAGACAGTAGCCCAAATTTTTTTTTAAATAACTATAACTTTCAGAATGTGGAGACACAAAAAAAATCATCTTTTTTCAAAGATTCTTTATGTAAACAAAAACAAACCAAAAAAGGTTGTCATATTCGGTATTGTCGTGTCCGTAACAACCTGCTCTATAAAAATAGCACATGATCTATCCTGTCAGATGAACGTTGTAAATAATAAAAATGGTGTCAAAACAGCAATTTTTTGTTACCTTGCCTCACAAAATGTGCAATATAGAGCAACCAAAAATCATATGTACCCTAAAATAGTACCAGCAAACCTGCCCCTTATCCCTTAGTTTCCAAATGGGGTCACTTTTTTGGAATTTCTACTCTAGGGGTGCATCAGGGGGTGTTCAAATGTGACATGGAAGCTTAAAATTATCCCAGTGAAACCTGCTTTCCAAAAACTATATGGCGTTCCGTTTCTTCTGCGCAATTCTGTGTGCCTGTACAGCACTTTACGACCACACATGGGGTGTTAATGTAAACTACAGAATCAGGGCCATAAATACTGTTTAGTTTGGCTGTTAACCCTTGCTTTGTAACTGGAAAAAAATGGATTAAAATGGAAAATCTGGCAAAAAAGTGAAATTCGGAAATTTCATCTCCATTTTGCACTAATTCTTGTGGAACACCTAAAGGGTTAACAAAGTTTGTAAAATCTATTTTGAATACCTTGATGGGTATAGTTTTTTAAAATGGGGTTCTTTTTGGGTGGTTTCTATTATGTAGGCCTCACAAAGTGACTTTAGATATGAACTGGTCCTTAAAAAGTGGGTTTAGAATTATTTTTTTTTTTATTCAAGATTTGCTTCTAAAATTCTAAGGCCTCTTTCACACGGGCGTCATGGATTTGGTCCGGATGCATTGCAGGTGCGTTCAGGGAAAATTGTGCGATTTTGCTTGTGAGTGCTGTCAGTTTTGTATGCGATTTCGACGCGTTATTGTGTTTTTCCCGCGCATGTGACATGCGGATTACATGCGTTTTTCACGCTCGTGAAAAAAAAATTATTCATCCTCTACATTCAACTTTACTGCCAACATATATCAAAACCCCAAGCATACATTATATTAGTGGAAAGGTAAATTTGTGGCAGAGTTTTGGTTGTGTGGTTGGTTATAGTGTTGGGTGATAGGTTTTCATTTTATAGGAATAAATTAAATTTTAAACAGGTTATGTGAAATATGTACTAATACCTCATTACTGTAAAGATAAATTTAAGCACTATTATTAAATGTATGTCAGTATCACCATCATAATTAAGAAAGTAGTAGTTGGCATCATTATCAAATACTAACAACTATCATTACTAAACTACATCTGTATTGTCTAGACTATTGTGTGCATAATGGATATTAAAATGTTTGGAAGTTTATTTGGAAGATATGTATAATGAATTGACAAATGTCGAATAAAGTCATTCTATTGGTTAATATACTTTTAATTCAACAAAATTCACATGTATGTGTGTGAATGATTTATAAATCATGTTTATATAGTAATGTGTATTTCGGTTCTATAAATGTATAGAAAACGTGTTCAATTATTGTGCTCTATCAATTTGTGCTAAATAAATTTAATTATTTCATGTGTATAAGAAAGACCGCAAACAAGGAAATGCAGAGAGCATTAACCACCTCCGGACCGCCTAACGCAGGATCGCGTTCCGGAGGTGGCAGCGCTGCGCACAGTCACGCATATACGCGTCATCTCGCGAGACGCGAGATTTCCTGTGAACGCGCGCACACAGGCGCGCGCGCTCACAGGAACGGAAGGTAAGAGAGTTGATCTCCAGCCTGCCAGCGGCGATCGTTCGCTGGCAGGCTGGAGATGTGTTTTTTTTAACCCCTAACAGGTATATTAGACGCTGTTTTGATAACAGCGTCTAATATACCTGCTACCTGGTCCTCTGGTGGTCCCATTTGTTTGGATCGACCACCAGAGGACACAGGTAGCTCAGTAAAGTAGCACCAAGCACCACTACACTACACTACACCCCCCCCCCCATCACTTATTAACCCCTTATTAGCCCCTGATCACCCCTAATCACCCCTGATCACCCCATATAGACTCCCTGATCACCCCCCTGTCATTGATTACCCCCCTGTCATTGATCAACCCCCTGTAAAGCTCCATTCAGACGTCCGCATGATTTTTACGGATCCACTGATAGATGGATCGGATCCGCAAAACGCATCCGGACGTCTGAATGAAGCCTTACAGGGGCATGATCAATGACTGTGGTGATCACCCCATATAGACTCCCTGATCACCCCCCTGTCATTGATTACCCCCCTGTCATTGATTACCCCCCTGTAAAGCTCCATTCAGATGTCCGCATGATTTTTACGGATGCACTGATACATGGATCGGATCCGCAAAACGCATCCGGTCGTCTGAATGAAGCCTTACAGGGGCATGATCAATGACTGTGGTGATCACCCCCCTGTCATTGATCACCCCCCTGTAAAGCTCCATTCAGATGTCCGCATGATTTTTACGGATGCACTGATAGATGGATCGGATCCGCAAAACGCATCCGGACGTCTGAATGAAGCCTTACAGGGGCATGATCAATGACTGTGGTGATCACCCCATATAGACTCCCTGATCACCCCCCTGTCATTGATTACCCCCCTGTCATTGATTACCCCCCTGTAAAGCTCCATTCAGATGTCCGCATGATTTTTACGGATGCACTGATAGATGGATCGGATCCGCAAAACGCATCCGGACGTCTGAATGAAGCCTTACAGGGGCATGATCAATGACTGTGGTTATCACCCCATATAGACTCCCTGATCACCCCCCTGTAAAGCTCCATTCAGATGTCCGCATGATTTTTACGGATGCACTGATACATGGATCGGATCCGCAAAACGCATCCGGTCGTCTGAATGAAGCCTTACAGGGGCATGATCAATGACTGTGGTGATCACCCCCCTGTCATTGATTACCCCCCTGTAAAGCTCCATTCAGATGTCCGCATGATTTTTACGGATGCACTGATAGATGGATCCGATCCGCAAAACGCATCCGGACGTCTGAATGAAGCCTTACAGGGGCATGATCAATGACTGTGGTGATCACCCCATATAGACTCCCTGATCACCCCCCTGTCATTGATTACCCCCCTGTAAAGCTCCATTCAGATGTCCGCATGATTTTTACGGATGCACTGATAGATGGATCGGATCCGCAAAACGCATCCGGACGTCTGAATGAAGCCTTACAGGGGCATGATCAATGACTGTGGTGATCACCCCATATAGACTCCCTGATCACCCCCCTGTCATTGATCACCCCCCTGTCATTGATTACCCCCCTGTAAAGCTCCATTCAGATGTCCGCATGATTTTTACGGATGCACTGATAGATGGATCGGATCCGCAAAACGCATCCGGACGTCTGAATGAAGCCTTACACGGGCGTGATCAATGACTGTGGTTATCACCCCATATAGACTCCCTGATCACCCCCCTGTCATTGATCACCCCCCTGTCATTGATCACCCCCCCTGTCATTGATCACCCCCCCTGTCATTGATCACCCCTCTGTAAGGCTCCATTCAGATATTTTTTTGGCCCAAGTTAGCAGAATTTTTTTTTTTTTTTTCTTACAAAGTCTCATATTCCACTAACTTGTGTCAAAAAATAAAATCTCACATGAACTCACCATACCCCTCACGGAATCCAAATGCGTAAAATTTTTTAGACATTTATATTCCAGACTTCTTCTCACGCTTTAGGGCCCCTAGAATGCCAGGGCAGTATAAATACCCCACATGTGACCCCATTTCGGAAAGAAGACACCCCCAGGTATTCCGTGAGGGGCATATTGAGTCCATGAAAGATTGAAATTTTTGTCCCAAGTTAGCGGAACGGGAGACTTTGTGAGAAAAAAATTAAAAATATCAATTTCCGCTAACTTGTGCCAAAAAAAAAAAATTTCTATGAACTCGCCATGCCCCTCATTGAATACCTTGGGGTGTCTTCTTTCCAAAATGGGGTCACATGTGGGGTATTTATACTGCCCTGGCATTCTAGGGGCCCCAAAGCGTGAGAAGAAGTCTGGTATCCAAATGTCTAAAAATGCCCTCCTAAAAGGAATTTGGGCACCTTTGCGCATCTAGGCTGCAAAAAAGTGTCACACATCTGGTATCGCCGTACTCAGGAGAAGTTGGGGAATGTGTTTTGGGGTGTCATTTTACATATACCCATGCTGGGTGAGAGAAATATCTTGGTCAAATGCCAACTTTGTATAAAAAAATGGGAAAAGTTGTCTTTTGCCAAGATATTTCTCTCACCCAGCATGGGTATATGTAAAATGACACCCCAAAACACATTCCCCAACTTCTCCTGAATACGGCGATACCACATGTGTGACACTTTTTTGCAGCCTAGGTGGGCAAAGGGGCCCATATTCCAAAGAGCACCTTTAGGATTTCACAGGTCATTTACCTACTTACCACACATTAGGGCCCCTGGAAAATGCCAGGGCAGTATAACTACCCCACAAGTGACCCCATTTTGGAAAGAAGACACCCCAAGGTATTCCGTGAGGGGCATGGCGAGTTCCTAGAATTTTTTATTTTTTGTCACAAGTTAGTGGAAAATGCTTATTTTTTTTTTTTTTTTTTTTTTCATACAAAGTCTCATATTCCACTAACTTGTGACAAAAAATAAAAACTTCCATGAACTCACTTTGCCCATCAGCGAATACCTTGGGGTCTCTTCTTTCCAAAATGGGGTCACTTGTGGGGTAGTTATACTGCCCTGGCATTCTAGGGGCCCAAATGTGTGGTAAGGAGTTTGAAATCAAATTCTGTAAAAAATGACCTGTGAAATCCGAAAGGTGCTCTTTTGAATATGGGCCCCTTTGCCCACCTCGGCTGCAAAAAAGTGTCACACATCTGGTATCTCCGTAATCGGGAGAAGTTGGGGAATGTGTTTTGGGGTGTCATTTTACATATACCCATGCTGGGTAAGAGAAATATCTTGGCAAAAGACAACTTTTCCCATTTTTTTATACAAAGTTGGCATTTGACCAAGATATTTATCTCACCCAGCATGGGTATATGTAAAAAGACACCCCAAAACACATTCCTCAACTTCTCCTGAATACAGAGATACCAGATGTGTGACACTTTTTTGCAGCCTAGGTGGGCAAAGGGGCCCACATTCCAAAGAGCACCTTTCGGATTTCACAGGTCATTTACCTACTTACCACACATTTGGGCCCCTAGAATGCCAGGGCAGTATAACTACCCCACAAGTGACCCCATTTTGGAAAGAAGAGACCCCAAGGTATTCGCTGATGGGCATAGTGAGTTCATGGAAGTTTTTATTTTTTGTCACAAGTTTGTGGAATATGAGACTTTGTATGAAAAAAAAAAAAAAAAAAAAAAATCATCATTTTCCACTAACTTGTGACAAAAAATAAAAAATTCTAGGAACTCGCCATGCCCCTCACGGAATACCTTGGGGTGTCTTCTTTCCAAAATGGGGTCACTTGTGGGGTAGTTATACTGCCCTGGTATTCTAGGGGCCCAAATGTGTGGTAAGGAGTTTGAAATCAAATTCAGGAAAAAATGAGGAGTGAAATCCGAAAGGTGCTCTTTGGAATATGGGCCCCTTTGCCCACCTAGGCTGCAAAAAAGTGTCACACATCTGGTATCCCCGTACTCAGGAGAAGTTGAGGAATGTGTTTTGGGGTGTCTTTTTACATATACCCATGCTGGGTGAGATAAATATCTTGGTCAAATGACAACTTTGTATAAAAAAATGGGAAAAGTTGTCTTTTGCCAAGATATTTCTCTCACCCAGCATGGGTATATATAAAATGACACCCCAAAACACATTCCCCACCTTCTCCTGAGTACGGAGATACCAGATGTGTGACACTTTTTTGCAGCCTAGGTGGGCAAAGGGGCCCATATTCCAAAGAGCACCTTTCGGATTTCACAGGTCATTTTTTACAGAATTTGATTTCAAACTCCTTACCACACATTTGGGCCCCTAGAATGCCAGGGCAGTATAACTACCCCACAAGTGACCCCATTTTGGAAAGAAGAGACCCCAAGGTATTCGCTGATGGGCATAGTGAGTTCATAGAAGTTTTTATTTTTTGTCACAAGTTAGTGGAATATGAGACTTTGTAAGGAAAAAAAAAAAAAAAAAAAAAAATCATCATTTTCCGCTAACTTGTGACAAAAAATAAAAAGTTCTATGAACTCACTATGCCCATCAGCGAATACCTTAGGGTGTGTACTTTCAGAAATGGGGTCATTTGTGGGGTGTTTGTACTGTCTGGGCATTGTAGAACCTCAGGAAACATGACAGGTGCTCAGAAAGTCAGAGCTGCTTCAAAAAGCGGAAATTCACATTTTTGTACCATAGTTTGTAAACGCTATAACTTTTACCCAAACCATTTTTTTTTTACCCAAACATTTTTTTTTTATCAAAGACATGTAGAACTATAAATTTAGAGCAAAATTTCTATATGGATGTCGTTTTTTTTGCAAAATTTTACAACTGAAAGTGAAAAATGTCATTTTTTTGCAAAAAAAACGTTAAATTTCGATTAATAACAAAAAAAGTAAAAATGTCAGCAGCAATGAAATACCACCAAATGAAAGCTCTATTAGTGAGAAGAAAAGGAGGTAAAATTCATTTGGGTGGTAAGTTGCATGACCGAGCAATAAACGGTGAAAGTAGTGTAGGTCAGAAGTGTAAAAAGTGGCCTGGTCTTTCAGGGTGTTTAAGCACTGGGGGCTGAGGTGGTTAAGGAAAGTTAAAAAAAATGAATAAATTAGCAAACAAAAAATATACATCACAAATTAAGATAACGGCTGGGTGAACCTGGCGCAGCCTAAAATTGCGACCCATGGTAGGTGTTTAGGGAAATAGGGATAGAGTGCTGGGATGTAGCCCTTGGAAGGCTGAGGGTCCAGGATGGCCATATGTAGTATCGACATACGGTTGCCTGTATGGCCTACTTTGTGTCACATAATGATCCCTACTTGTAGGGTATTGTGGCGGCCCCTGTGGAACCTGGGAAATTGGCTGGGGCCCAGACATGTGCCCCTATGTTCTCCAATTTTTCACGCCAAAAAATATGTCGGACGGATCATGAGGAGGAATGGCAGCATACACAACAATGCCGATAGCCGCCTCAGTTCTCAGCAAAAGGTGTGGTGGCACACTCCTCAAATGATGCGCCAGACTTTTGGCAAAATGGTCCAAATGGTCCTCCTGCATGGGGCGTCTTCTGGGTCTGCTGCTTATGGTCAAAGTGGGGGGGCCCTATCCATAGGTAGCGCCATGCGTGGCTGTTGATGTGGATGTCTCCACACTTTCTGTGTCCTTAATAGAGCGGTCATGGTATTCCCCCTGAACGGTTGTCCCAAATGCAGAGCCTCTCCTGCACGAGGCCAATGAGCCTCTCAACATCCATAGGTTTTGAGCCTTTGGACATGCTTAAATCATTCCGCAAGGGCAGGAGACTCTCAAAGCACACGTTTCTCACTACACAGCCTGAAGCCAGCCACTGAGAAACTGAACTTCCTGTCTTTCAATCAATTCACAGTTGCTTAGTTACTTGCGTTTATAACGCAACGCAGTGCATCTGGATGAACTGCGTTTTTAACGCAGCCCTATTCGTTTCTACGGGGCCTGCGTTGCGTGAAAAACACACAAAATAGAGCATGCTGCGATTTTTACGCAAAGCACAAGTGATGCGTGAAAATCATCGCTCATGTGCACAGCCCCATATAAATGAATAGGTCTGGATTCAGTGCTGGTGCAATGTGTTCACCTCACGCATTGCACCCGCGCGGAAATCTCGCCCGTGTGAAAGAGGCCTAAGCTCCTCAATCTGGGTACGTTTATCTTGTATTTTTTTTTAAAAGTACCTGGAGCAGGTTTCATTCTCTTCGAGGTGTTTTACTTTGGAACGAACTATAATCTCTTTACCTTTCTGCTCCAGGGACCGCAATATTTCTTTACTTTCAAAAAAAAAAATTGGTCATATCAATACCCAGATTTCGGAGCTTGTACTACGTCTGCAGATGGGTATTTAAATTGTCATAAAATTCCTTCTTTTCCTGGGCCTTACTTTTCCCTTTATTAATAAAAAAAAGTCTTAATTTTTTTCTTCATTACCTCCCACCATTCAGCAATTGGCATTCTGGGGTTCTTTACCCGTCTGCAGTGCTTATAAAAGGCAATAAAATCAGATAAGATCTTTGGATCTTTTAAAAGGGAGACATTTAGCTTCCATGTTTTTTTCTTTTTATATTTGCCACCAAACTGAAACTTAAAAGATGCTAGTTGAAAGCTTACAATTAAAAGGCAGTACTTGATAAGAGCAGAAGATAAAATCAATTCTCAACTTACAATTCGCATTACTCCAGGTAACGCCGGCCTCTTCAGATAAATTACGATTGCATTTTTTTGAAATGTTAGAGTTTAAAATCTAAAATAATATTTTTTAGCAGAGAGGAGGATTTATCATAATTTCTACTCACTGCGTTAGAGAATCGGCGTTCACCCCTTAAAATACAATTAAAATCTCCTGCTAAAATCAATGGCTCAGAATCATTTATAAAAAAAAAAGGTAGCATTTCTTGCATTTCAATTCTTTCCTTTTTATCTGTAAAACAATAAAACTGCTATTTAATACCATCGATAAAAGCTTTAACTATTAACATCCTCCCCGGTAAAATCTCACTAATATGGTCTATTAAAATATTCCCTTTCAATAAAATAGCTACACCCCCAGACTTACTTCCATTGGAACCTGACCACACTGAAGGTCCATCCTTCCAATCCTCTTTATATTTGTTATAATCGTGTCTGTGGCATCTACCTCACCGCTTGGGTGGGAGGAGAGACTCTGCAGGGTGCCCTCGGGATCCGCTACTGGTCCCCTAGTTGGCGTCCCCCTTGGGCCTTCCCTTACCACGCTCGCCCAGTCTCGCTCCTTTTTTTGGACGCCTCGGCTCCACTTGGATCCTCCGTAGTGCTGGTTCCAGGGACCGAGTGCGGGCCAGGCGGATAAGCTTCATCCAGTCCGTCCTTATTCTCCGTTCTGGAGGGGTTTTATCTGTCCGCTGATCACTGGACTTTCGCTTATTCCGCTTTTCCCTCCGTTCACCTGGTTGGGGGTGTCTGCTTGTAGTATCCATCTGTTCCAGCTCCTCTCCTTGGGGTTGTGGTTCGGCATGCTCCTCTTTTTCGGGTTGGAGATCCGTCTGCTCCTCTGGCTGCCTCTGCTGTCCTGACTGTGCATCGGATCTAGATTTAAAAGGACAGTCACGGGAGAGATGGCCTTATCTTGTGCATGCATAACATTTTTTCCCTGCGACATATTCTCTAGTCTCGTGTTGGGTACTAACAGAATTTTTACATGTACTCTCACAGGACTCATTATAATGGCCGTATTGTTTACAAATTCTGCAGAATGGTGGCATATTTGAAAAAAACATATCTCCTACCATGTCTCCCAATTTAAAACGGGCTGGGGTAGGATGCAACCTCCTGGGAGTTTAGAATCACGGCAACAGATGACTTTGTACAGCCATTTCGAAGTCCAGATCTCGGCAGAATTCAGAATTTTTCTGACTGAAATCATTTTTTTAAAATATGATGATAAAAAAGCTGAAATAATATTAACATCAGCAAATGGATAATACATTTTTATAATAACAGTTAAGGATTCGTTAATTTCATGTTCATATATCTTAAGATCTTGTACTCTAGTATCATTAACAATTGCTGGAATTTTTGCCAAGAAACTTTTAAAGATACTATTTTGAGTAAACGTGACATCATAAACCTGACGTTTGGGATAGTCTTGTATGGCCAAAATCTCATGGCTTTTTCAAAATCTAAAGATAAAATCGCTGCCTTCCCCTTCCTTTCTTGAATATTATGAATGGCATCTTTTAAAAGGTTTAAACTATCCCATATACTCCTCCCGGGCACCTCACATACCTGGTTATGGTGTATTATTTTTCAGATGATTTTTTCCATTCGATTTGTCATAATTTTGCCATAATTTTATAGTCACAATTAAACAAAGTGATTGGCCTCCAGATTTTAATATCAGTTTTCTCTCCTGTTTTGTATAATAATGAGACCTCTCCTTTTTTTCCAGGAGCCCAGGAGAGATATTGTATTAAAAACTTCTTTAAAAAGATCAAATAAATCTTCTTTTAAAATACCATAAAATATAAGAGAAAACTCAATGGGTATACCGTCTGGTACGGGGACTTTTTCTTTTTTTGAATTTTTCACTGTTTCTCAAACTTCTTTCTCTGAGATATCCTGTAATAAAAAATTTTGAGAATCTTTATCTAAAATGTTATCAATCACCTTCAGTGAGTCTTTCATAAAAAAAAAAAAAATTCTCATTAAATAATTCTGTATAAAATTCATGGGCTTTATTTAAAATACCTGTTATATTTCTTTCACCATTTAACTCCTCGATCTGGGTGCGTTTCTCTTATTTTTTTTAAAGAAATACCTGGAGCAGGTTTTGTTCTCTTCTAAGTGTTTGATTTTAGAACGAAATATAATTTATTTACATATCTGCTCCAGGCATTGTGTTATTTCTTTTTTAATATCAATGATATCTTTTTCAACATCTACACCCAGATCTCAGAGTTTATATTGCGCCTGCAGACGGGTAGTTAATTTTTCATAAAAATTTTTTTCTTGGGCTTTACGTTTCCCCATATTTATAAAGAAGGATATTATTTAAATTTTTTCCCACCATACTACTATAGATTCTTGTGGGTTTTTTACCTGCCTGCAGTGCTTGTAAAATGAAATAAAATCTGATAAAATTTTAGGATCATTTAGTAAGGAGACATTTAATTTCCAGCTCTCTTTCTTTTTATCTTTGCCATCGTACTGTACCTTAAAAAGCAATAACTTGTGATCAGAAAAAATATTAGATAAAAGCTCGCAATTAAAAGGCAGTATTTGAAACGAACAGAAGATAAAATCTATTCTGGACTTACAAGTTGCACTACTCCAGGTAATGCCGACCTCTTCAGGTAAATCACTAACATTTTTTAAAAACATCTGTAAGTTTAAAATCAATAATTATATTTTTCAACATAGAGGAGGTCTTATCATAATTTCTACTTACAGTGTTTGAGAACCGGCGTTCCCCTCTTAAAATACAATTAAAATCTCCTGCTAAAATCAAAGGTTCCGTGTCATTGATAAAAAGAGATAAAATCTCTAGCATCTCCATTCTCTCCTTATCTGTAAAACCATAAACATTTAAAAACTGCCATTTAATACCATCGATAAAAGCTTTTACTAATAAAATTCTGCCTGGTAAAATCTCATTAACATGAAAAATAAAAACATTTCCTTTAAATAAAATTGCCACTCCCGCAGATCTGGATTCATTTGAACCTGACCAAATTGATAGTCCTTACTTCCAGTCTTGCTTATATTTTTTATAATTTTGTCTATGCGGGATGCAGCACTTTTGTAAAAAGATAACTGTGGCGGTTAAAATAGATAAATAATTAAAAAGCGCTAATCTTCTGGTTTTTGAGTGCGCGCTGCAGGAAATAGCACTTAAAACAGCCATGGTAAAAAATTAAAAGAAAAGGTTTGTCTTCTTACCTCGGCACAGCATCAGACATCGTCGGCGAAACTAGAGTAGTTGCTCTCGCATATGTCATTTTCGCCACAAACTGCCCCTGAACCCTAAGTGTCAAATGATCCGGTTGGAGAGGAGCTTCCATCGCTCAGCTGACCCCCTTTTCTGCTTGCACGCTTCCAGAATACAGATTAAATCTTGTTGCCATTGGTAATACACCGGTCTCATCGGGACTCGGAGCCACGGCCTCCACTCCCTCCCTTTCCGGGGCAGGGGTTCCACTTAAGGCTGTTTCGGGTACAAACATTTGTTCTGCGGAATTTCTCAGCCGCACCCCCTCCCCACTGGTACGGGGAGGGAAACTCTTAGGACCCGGATCATCAGCTGGTCCCCTAGCTGATTTCCTCCTCTGACCCTCCTTCACCGTATTTGCATAGCCTTTTTTTTCTTTTTGAAGCCGCGGCTCCTCCCGGATGCTCTGCCGTGCTCTCTCCAGGGGCTGAATGCGGGCCAGGCGGATCGGCATCATTCGGTTGACCTCTATACCCCATTTCTGGAGGGGGCTTGTCCGTCCACTAATCACTGGACTTCCGCATTTGTTTCCCTCTTTGTTCTTTCGGCTCACCTAGTTGGGAAGGTCCGCTGGAAGTATCCATATGTTCTATATCAGCGGTTTTCTCCTCTCTTTGGGGTCCAGTTGGTGGTTCCTCTCGTTCCTCTGGCCGCCTCCGATGTCCTGGCTGTGCCTCCACACCTGATCTGGTAGGACAAAACCTCATAAGGTAACCAAATTTTTGACAAGTATATCATCTTTTCCCAGCAGTACATTCACTAAAATCATGATTTGGGCTTCCACAATTTTTACACATACTTTCGCAGTTTTCTATTTCATGGCCGTATTTTTTACACCTCCTACTGATGGCATGCCGGAAAAAAACATGTATCCCACCAGTTCTCCTAATTTAAAACAGGCTGGGGGAAGTAAAAATCCCCCTTCTACTTCTGAGCTGCGGTAACAAGTGACTTTATACAGCCATTTTGAGGTCCAAATCCCAGCACTATTTAAAATCTTCCTTACTACTGTAACTGTCTTAAAATATTGGCTTAAAAACACATTAATAACACGCTCCTCAGCAAAAGGTCACTACATTTTAATTATTATAGTTTTGGACTCAGCTATCTCATGTTAATAAATATTTAAACCTTCTAATCTTTTGTCTTTTAGTCTCAACTGAATTTTTGCCACAATCATTAAAAATTACATTTGAGATAAAAGTAACATCGTACACTCTGAACCTTGGGTAGTCCTGTATTGCTAAAATCTCGTGTTTTTGCACACCAAAGACTCCCATTAAAACCGTTTTCACCAAATATTCAAGATTATACTTCTCCTTTTTCTCCTGGGTTACAAAAAGGCACACTGTATCCTTGATACGAGCGTATGCTGGGATTTGGCCTTCCAACTCTTGTCTTGGTATATTTTCTTTTAATTCCTCCTCTCCGCCTCTGGACTTTCCTCTGCTGGTTCCTTCTCCCCCTCTGCCTCCTTCTCCTCCTCTGGCTCCTTCATCATTAGATTTCCTCCTTATGGATTCTTCCTTCTTTTTCTTTTGTCTTTTTCCTCCAACCATAGTAAATTCTCCTCCTCCGTCTCCTCCTCCTCCTGGGTCGTCTGCCATGATGGTATTTGGCATTTTTGTCTCTCTATAAAGCAAAGACACAATGTGATCCCCTAGCTGTCCTTGGACCTCTAGGGGTAACTGGGATCACAACTCGTCTGGGGACTAGGCCTGTTGCCCAATAGCAGCAAAGTTTCCAGTGCAGGCTATGAACCTCCACCTTCCACAAAGGCCGAGCCCCAGGTACCCCAGACACTTCTCAAATAAGATCGCCTGTACAAGTACACTTGATCTTAGCTAAAAGGTTGAAAAGCGATACCTGGTCGGCCTCGACGACCAGGCCACTTCTCCCCAATGCAGAGCACTTCTCAAGGCAACAGCCTACAGGCCCCAGCCACAGTACAGGAGGCTTCTTGCTCTCACAAACCAGGGAGAAAGTGCGTCCTCTGCTCAGCAATCACCATCATGCTCCTCTTCATGTTCGCCATCTGCATAGCACCGCCCACCCAGTGCACGCTTACTTTTGGCCACGCCTTTTCTTTGCACGCAAGTCCTGGTGCCAAAGCACGCCAAGCAGAAAGACAGATAGGAGGAGTGAATAGAGCTGTAGTGTAGAGTTGTGTGTGAGAGAAGAAAAAAAAAGGGCATGCATTGTTGATTGTGATGTGTGTTCCATCAGGGCCCCTTGTGATGTCATCCAGTGACCTGACCCTACTTGACCTCTGACCTGACAAGCCTCCTGTGACACGTGCAGTGATCCGTCAATTGTCCAGACAAGGAAGGTCCAGCTGCTGCTGATACATAGGAAGTGCTGGACTACTTTTTAGCCTCCAAGTAATCCAGTTCAAAAGATTCACAAGAGGGAGACACAGGCAAACTTTACTTACTTATTTACTAAAGCACTGGAAAAGCAAAATGGTTACATCCAGCCAACTTGCTACAAAAGGGTCAATTTCCAGGAACAACTGAGCATCTCAAGTGCACAACAGGCCCAATCAAACCAAAGGTGCGTGGAGGTCCAAATAATTCATTCAGGTGATAGATAAGCCAATTAATCTATCAGTCTTAATTGGACTTGGGGGGTGAGGAGACTGGCTGGCTGGGTTGCTTGGTGCTGGAACAAACAGACGGCTGATGCAATTAGGAGATTGACAGACTAGATGCAGGTAAGCAGCACAGCACTGACTGGGCAGAGAGAGGAAAAGCTGAAGTGCAGACTCCTGATGCAGGAAGAATGCTTGCAATCAATCTATTTCATTCTGTTTTTTTATACTGGATTAGAAGGGGTGCACCGGTCCTGGAGGTACTGCAATACCAGGTCAATGCGTGGAGTGGACAAAGCAAGCTCTTTTAAAAACCATGCCCGCTGCATATTTAAAAAAATAACTAAAAATGCCATTAGATTTGAACATCCTAAAACAAAAACAAAAATATTTGATATAAAAGAAATTAAAAATATTAGGAACATCTTTTCCACCATTGTATCTACTTCTATATATAAAATCCTGTTTTAATTTTTCCATAGGGGACCCCCATAAAAATTTAAAACAAATATGGGTTTATTTTTTTATGTAATGGGTCGAAGGAGGGAAAACCATTGCAATATATAACCTAATGGGGATTAAAAACATCTTTATTATTAACATTTTTCCTTCCATCGTCAAGTGTCTCATATTCCACATTAAAACTTTTTTCTCTATTTTTTCAATTACCATATCCCAATTAGAGTGTCCATTATTAACCTGATTAAATATCACACCTAAAAATTTTATTTGATTCTGTTGCATCTGGACTCCAGGCGTTATTGAGGAGTCTCAGTTACCTATGTAAAAACAATCACATTTATTTAGGTTTATTTTAAATACGCCTCATAAAAAAAGGTAGCATTCCTTAGGGCCCTTCTTAATGTGGGGGAGTCTAAGCATAGTATAGTCACATCATCCATATAGCTTAATACTTTTAATTGGTTTCCTCCACCCCCTGAGATTGAGATGCCCCTTACTACCTTATCTTGTCTTAACATTGCCAACAGGGGTTCTTTAGCACAAATAAAAAGGAAGGGGGACAAGGGGCACCCTTGCTTCACTCCTGATAAAAGAGGAACTTCCTTTGTTAAGAAACCATTAATTAAAATGTGACTAAAACAAGATTTATATAAAAGATTAATTTTACTTATTATAAAATCAGGTACACACAGTTTCTTTAAAACCATAAAAAGATATTCATGAGACACTCTATTAAATGCCTTTTCAAAATCTAATGATAAAATAGATTCTGTCATTAAAATACCAAATTATATCTCTTAGAACATTTAATGATTGGGCGATGGATCTGCCAGGTACCCCACAAACCTGATTAGGATGTATTATTTTTCCTATTAGAGGTTTAAAACGTAATGCTAGAAGTTTGGCTAAAATTTTATAGTCTACGTTTAAAAGTGTGATAGGTCTCCAATTTTTGAGTTGACTCTTATCTCCCTTTTTAAAAAGTAAAGATACTATCCCCTTCCTCCATGATTGGGGTAGCTCGTCTACAGTAAAGACTTTTTTATATAATAAAACCATATCATCCTTTAAAATCTCCCAATAAGTTAGATAAAATTCTATGGGCAGCCCATCTTCTCCCAGCGTCTTCCCATTAGAAAAACTTTTAAAAACAGATAAAAGTTCCTCCATAGTAAGATCGCGGGATGAAACTTCCTGATCTAAAATATCTAACTTAAAGAGGACCTTTCACCGATTCTTACCCTATGAACTAAGTATACAGCCATGTAGAGCGGCGCCCGGGGATCTCACTGCACTTACTATTATCCCCGGGCGCCGCTCCGTTCTGCCGCTATGTCCTCTGGTATCTCCGTTCCCTAAGTTATAGTAGGCGGAGATACCAGTCCCTAAGTTATGGTAGGCGGAGTCTGCCCTAGCGCTGGCCAATCGCAGCGCAGAGCTCACAGCCTGTGAGGTTATTTTCTCCCAGGCTGTGAGCTCTGCAATGCGATTGGCCAGCGCTAGGGCAGACTCCGCCTACCATAACTTAGGGAACGGAGATACCGGAGGGCATAGCAGGAGAACGGAGCGGCGCCTGGGGATAATAGTAAGTGCAGTGAGATCCCCGGGCGCCGCTCCACATGTCTGTATACTTAGTTCATAGAGTAAGAATAGGTGAAAGGTCCTCTTTAAAATCTAGAGAGTTAATAACATCTTCTAAAAAGGACTTGTCAATAGTTTTTTTTATTAAAAAGAAGTTGGTAAAAATTAAAAGCTGCATTTAACATACCATTTACCGTGGTTTCTCCTCCTGCGGGAGCATTTTTCATCTTCTTCCAATTGCTTAACGTGGGAGTTAAAAATTATCTGTTTGCCTTTGTCTTTAATGCATTTATTTATTTCAGCTTTTTAAATTGACTATATCTGACTCGACTTCCATCCCAACTTCTTTTAATTTGAACAAAACATTAAGACGCTTATTAAGGATATCAAACCATTGTTTTTTCTCTTTGGCCTTCTTCCTGCCTGCCTTTATAAAAAATAATTTAATTTTAGATTTTATACCTTTCCACCAGTGCAGCACAGACTCATTGGGGCTTCTTTTTTGTTGCCAGCACTTGTACTGTAGGTCCGCTCAAATTCAGCTTTAGTCTCTGGATTCTCTAACAAGGTAGAATTCAATTTCCAGAGGCCTTTATTAACTTTCTGTTCTCTTTCTATTTTTGTTTGAATTGATAGAATTTTGTGATCTGAAAATATATTATTCAATAATTCACACTTCAGAGGGACAAAGTTATTAGAGGCAAGTATAAAATCAATTCTGGATCTCACTCTTCCGTTGGACCAGGTGGCACCCGGGTCCGCCGGCAAGAGCGACCTCCAGCAATCTTTCAGATTAAAATCTTCTATAAAAATTTTTAACAGGTAAGAAGTACGGTCCTTTCTATTCACATCACCCCCTTGCCGGGTTTCATCATCACAAATACAATTAAAATCACCTCCTACCAGCAAGGGGGAGGAGCCTGTGCAAAATAATGGTAATATGTTAAAAAGATCCGCCCTCTCCTGTTTATCAGGGGGGCATACACATTTAAAACGCGACATAAGAGACCTTTAAAACGTAAGTATATTAAAACAGCTCTGCCTGGTACAATTTCAGTTACGGATTGTATATCAATAAAATGACCACGACATAACAAGCCAACTCCTACTGAACGGTTATTATTTGCACCAGACCACACGGAAGGGCCCAGTTTCCAATCTTCTTTTAAGTCATACTCCATGCGGTTTGGGATACCGCATTCCTGTAATAAACAAATATCAAAGTCTGTTGTCACTAAAAAGGAAAAAAGAGCTGTTCTCCGAACACGACTTTTTAAAGACCTCACATTCAGTGAGTATATTTTAATATTCAAGGAAGGCATAAAATTTAGGTAGTATCAGTGTCCAAACCAGATGATTCCCCTTCTTCAATTTCTTGTGAGCCAGAGGCCCCGGAGTCTGGACAGCGTGAAAAGATGTTGGTAGAGTCAGGGTCCGAGATGTGCTGCGACCCCACGAAACCTCTCAGCTCACCTTCCCCCGAACCACAAAATTTTGCTCTCCTAGGGACTCCGGCCGTCTCTTCCTCTCGTATTGTTTTTGTGGAACAGGAAACATCCATCTGCTCGCCTTCAGCTCCTTTAACGTCGACATTGATTTTCGTTCTTCCTACCGCCTCGTCCATCTGCGAAGATCCAACGTCACGTCTCATCTCATTTGTCGCAGCATCTTTACCAGACTTCTCCGGAGTTTCCCCCACAACCGCTGTAGAGGGACCTAACTCCGTACACCTGGCTGGGCGTTGGCGGTTGGCCTCGGAGGCTCTCCTCAATGGCCCTGATTTAGCTGGAGTAACCAGGCCCGACATCTGAGGTGTCACGCTACCTCCCCTACCTTGAACCTTCTTTGCCTTACCCTGTACTTGCGGCGTACCAGGGCAAGGCTCGGGTTCACCCGCCAAGCTCCCTATTTGTACATTAGGAGATTGAAGACATTCTTCCTTTGACTTCAAAGAATGTCTTCTACCAGACCTTTTACCTTTCCGAGTCTGGCTGCTGGGATCCTCAGAAGGACCCACCTCAGCATCATCGCCCGTCAAATTCTCTGTAGGTACATCCTCTATACTTGTTGAGGGCCTGGAGAAATCCCCTTTGCCTCCACCTCCATCCCCCACCTGCTCCTCTTCCCCAGGTATAACCTGGGTTTTGGACAAGGAAACCTCCATTTCACCTTCTCCTTGTAAAACAGTTACTTTGTCCTGTGGATGAGCAATGTCCGGAGGAGAAAAGTCCATCCTCTCCTTCATTTGCTCCTCCCCTCACACCCTCCGCCTCCACACTAACACCACCGACATATTTATCAATTACAAGCACTCTCTGGGCCTGTCTCTGATATTTCTCAGGGACTGAAGGCCGCGCCTTAGCGGCATCAGAATAAGACTTGGCTTTCGACCTGGGTTGGTTGGTATTCAAAGGGCAATCCCGAAAAACATGACCAATCTTATCACACACATTACACACATTTGGATTCGTGCAGGTTCTGGTAAGATGACCTTCTTTGTTACAATTTGAGCACCTCAGCAGTGTCTCTTTACATCCCTCCATAGTGTGCCCGTAAATTTTGCATTTCCTACAGAATGCAGGATTACCAGGGAAAAACAAAAACCCTTTATCTCTCCCAATAGAAAATGACATCGGGGGGTAACACAATCCACCTGGTCTAGATATGTCAGCCTTAAATCTCACAAAGAATTTATATTTCCCTGTCCAAAGGGATTCTGAGTTCAGGACCTTGTGAGCAAACCGTACCACCTCACAGTACCTTCCTTGAAAAAACGTGATATTCTCAAGAGGAACATACGGATTATGCATGTAGACAACCAGAGTGATTTTGTCATTATATAAAACAGTAAAGGTAACCCCATCAAAGACGGGGTCATTCTCATATCCTTTTAAAAAGGTAGGAAGGTTATGGCAAGCAGCAGGATTCGTCAAAACCAAAGAATAATGACCTCTCTTCAGGTCCTGCAAGCATAAAATCTCCCGTCTTACATGCAGTAATTTGAACAGTACGATGCACGATGAATTCAAGACTGAATTTTTCACGTTTCTCTTCTGAGATGAAAATTCCAAAGCCATTCTTGACCCGATAGTCCTCGGTCCACGCAGAGCGGATGGTGACGCCCATCTTCGCAGTCGTCCTTTCGTCTGCCGTCTGATATCCGGTGATCACCTTCCCAACCTCAGTCCTGGCTGTGTCCGGTCATGCCATGATCGCAGCCAAAAGGCCGAGAAGCGATAACCCGCCCGGCCTTGACAACCGGGCCGCTTCTCCATAATGCAGAGCACTTCTCAAGGCAACAGCCTACAGGCCCCTAGCCCCAGCCACAGTCCAAGAGGCTTCTTGCTCTAACAAACCAGGGAAAACGTGCTTCCTACGCTCAGCAATCACCATCATGCTAGTGTTCGCCATCTGCATAGCTCCGCCCACCCGCCATTTGTGGCCACGCCTTTTCTTCACACGCAATTCCTGGTGCCAAAGCACACCAAGCATGAAAACTGATAGGAGGAGTGAATGGAGAAGTAGTGAAGAAAAAAGAAAAAAAAAAGGTATGCATTGTTGATTGTGATGTCAGGGCCCCATTGTTGAGTGTTCCATCAGGGCCCTTGTAATGTCATCCACTGACCTGACCTTACTTGACCTCTTACCTGAAAAGCTTCCTGTGACACGTGCAGTGTTCCTTCCATTGTCCAGACAAGGTAGGTCCAGCTGCTGCTGATACATAGGAAGTGCTGGACTACTTTTTAGCCTCCAAGTAATCCAGTTCAAAAGATCCACAAGAGGGAGACACAGGCAAACTTTACTCATTTAATATAGCACTGGAAAAGCTAAATGATTACATCCAGCCAACTTGCTACAAAAGGCTCAATTCCGAGGAACAACTTAGCATCCCAGGTGTGCACAACAGGCCCAAATGAAACCCAAGGTGCGTGGAGGTCCAAACACTTCATTCAGGTGATAAGCCAATTAATCCATCAGTCTTAATTGGATTTGGGGTGTGAGGAGACTGGCTGGCTGGCTGGGTTGCTTGGTGCTGGAACAAACCGACAGCTGCTGCAATTAGGAGATTTAAAGACTAGATGCAGGTACGCAGAAAGCAGCACAGCATTGACTGACTGGGCAGACAGAGGAGAAACTGAAGTGCAGACTCCACTTGCAACTTTCCACTTGCTTGCTGGAAGGATGCTTGCAATCTATCTATTTTATTCAGTTTTTTCATACTGGATTAGAAGGGGTGCATCGGTCCTGGAGGTACTGCAATACCAGGTCAATGCGTGGAGTGGACAGAGCAAGCTCTTTTTCCATCTCCCTGTTCGAAAAATCCATTTAATATATGGTCCCCAGATAGGGGACGTATCGGATATTAAACTGATAAGAACATTTAAGGTTTCAACACAATTTTAATAAAACAAAGGTTATACATACAAAGTAGAATAAATACAAATATAAATATAAAATTATAAATGCAATATTAAATACATTAATTTATAAAATAATTGTATTCCATACTGTCAGGCACCATAGAGAGTTAGCTTTTTTAACCCTAGTTCCTTTTTTTGTCTCAGAAAATAAATGTATAATTCACTTAAAGCAACCTTTATACAATTTATAACATCAATGTTGTCACGCTTAAATAATAAGATATTCCTAGATTTCCATATGGCATTTTTAAAACAATTGATAATCATCCAACACATTTCTTGTTGTTTGTGGGTTGGACATGTAAAAAGCCCATATAAAACGTACTCATAGTTAAAATCTTAAAGACCACATATCCACTTAAAAAGAGGTCCAGCCTTCTTCCAAATCTCCTGAGCATAGTGACAGTTCCAAAATAGGTGTAGTACCGTTTCGTCATCCCCACACCTATTTCTCGGACATCTGGCTCTCGTGTTGGGAGGCATTGGTGAGCGATTTCCCAGGACAGATCCTTGTGAATATTTGCCAGGAATTTGCCATACACGTTTCGCCATACATTTTTGGATCTGTCCTGAGAAAAATTTGAAACCGTCACTACCTCTTCGTTCCTTCAACACCACAATGACACCTTCCTCTGGTCCCCCAATATGTCAAGCTCTAACTCTTGGAGACACAAGAGCCTGACTGTTTTCTCTAAGACCGCATAGGGTTTAGGGGGACACAAGAGTACAGGAGTATTCAGAGAAAGCCGGAACCATCTTTTAAAAACCATACCCGCTGCATATTTTAAAAAATAACTAAAAATGCCATTGGACTTATACATTCTAAAACAGAAATACTTAATATAAAATAATTTAAAAAGATTTGGAACATCTTTACCACCACTGTCCTTTTTCCTATACATAAAATCACGTTTTATTTTTTCTATAGTGGAGCTCCATAAAAATTTAAAATAAATACGAGTTAATTTTTTTTTATATACAACGTTGTAGGAGGAAAAACCATTGCAATGTATAGCATGATAGGAATTAAAACCATTTTAATTATTCAAATTTTCCCTTCCATGGTTTGATCTCTTAGGTTCCACTTTGAAATTTTCTTTTCTATTTTATCAATTGCAATGTCCCAACTGGAATATCCATTGTTTGCCTGATTTAAAAATAACACCAAGAATTTTGATCTGATCTTGTTGTATTCTAACTCCTGATGTTATCGAAGAGTCCTAGTTTCCTATATTAAAACAGTCACATTTACTTAAATTTAACTTAAAACCGGATTCCTCACAAAAGAATTTAGTAATCATTAAAACCCTTCTTAACGTAGGAGAATCCTTACATAAAATTGTTACATCATCCATATAACTTAAAACTTTTAATTGATTACCTCCTTCCCCTGGAATAGGAACCCTTTTTCCCACTTTATCTCGTCTCAACATAGCCAAAAAGGGGTTCTATAGCAAAAATGAACAGGAGGGGGGACAAAGGACATCCTTGCTTTACACCTGACAGAAGGGGAACCTCTTTTCTTAAAAAAAAAGTTTACAGAAATATGACTAAAACTGGACTTGTATAAAAGTTTCATAAAATTTTGTATAAAAACAGGCATACCTAATCTCTCTAAAACTATAAAAAGATATTTATGAGACACCCTATCAAACGCCTTTTCAAAATCGAATGATAAAATAGCTAAAGTTTGATTCCTTTCTTTAAATATTTTAAGGGATGTATTATGGTATTTTAAAGACTCAGCTATTAATCTTCCAGGTACCCCACAAACCTGATTTGGATGTATAATTTTATTAATAAAGGGTTTAAGGCGTAATGCTATAATTTTAGCTAATATTTTATAGTCAACATTTAAAAGGGTAATGGGTCTCCAGTTTTTTTATTGACTTTTATCACCTTTTTTATATAACAAAGAAACAATCCCTTTCCTCCAGGACTCGGGAAGTTCCTCTACTGTAAAAGTTTTTTTGTATAATAAAATCCTATCGTCCTTTAAAATTTCCCAGAAAGCTAGATAAAACTCTATGGGTAGTTTGTCTTCTCTTGGAGCCTTCCCATTAGAAAAACTCTTCCATAGTAAAATCACGGGATAAAACCTTTTTGGTCTAAAAAATCTAGCTTAAAATCAAGGAAATTAATAGCATCATTTAAAAAGGACATATCAATAGTTTTCTCATTAAAAAGGTGTTGATAAAAATTAAAAGCTGAATTTAACATCCCATGTTCTGTATTTTCTCCTTCTAAATTTAAAATTAAACCACGTCTTTTTATTTGCTTTTTTGAAGAAGAAACGGGAACATTTTTCGTTCTCTTCTAGATATTTTACCCGTGAGTTGAGGTAAAAATTATTTGTTTCCCTTTATCTTCTATACATTTATTTATTTCAACTTTTAAACTTGTCATGTCAGATTCAACATCCATGCCCACCTCCTTTTAGTTTTAACAAAATATTCAATCTTTTATTAAGGACATCATACCATATTTTTTTTCTTTTTTGCTCTCTTCTTACCTGCTTCAATAAAAAAATAACTTAATTTTAGGTTTTATGCCCTCCCACCAGTGCAGTACAGGTTCGCTGGGGCTCCTTTTCTCCTGCCAGCACTGGTAGGTCCGCACAAACTCAGCATTTATTTCGGGATCCTCTAATAACGTGACATTTAGCTTCCAGAGACCTCTATTTACCCTCTGTTCTACTTTTATTTCTGTGTGTACTAACAATTTATGATCTGAGAAGATATTACTGAATAATTAACATTTCACAGGAGTAAAATTATTAGAAGCAAAAATAAAATCTATTCTAGAGCCCACTCTCCCGTTGGACCACGTGATTCCTGGGTCCGCCGGCAAGAGTGAACTCCAGCAATCCTTTAAATTAAAATCATCAATAAAATTCTTCAGCAGGCAAGAAGTACGGTCCTTCCTGTTTGCATCACCCCCTTGCCTAGTTTCATTCTCACGGATACAATTGAAGTCACCTCTTACCAGCAAGGGGGTGGAACCTGTACAAAATAATGGTAAAAGGTTAAAAAGATCTGCCCTTTCCTGTTTATCAGGGGGGGCATAGACATTTAAAATACGACATAAAAAACCCTTAAAACGTAAGTGTAATAAAATTGCTCTGCCAGGTAAAATTTCTGTTACAGATTGGATTTCAGCAAATGGACCCCGAAATAATACTCCAATACCAACAGACTTATTGTTATTACCACCTGACCACACTGAAGGGCCTAGTTTCCAGTCTTTTTTTCAAATGATCATACTCCATCCGATTTGGAATCCCACATTCCTGTAAAAAACATATCAAAGTCCATTGTTTTCAAATAAGAGAATAAAGCAGTCCTACGTGTAAAAGTCTTTAAAGACCTCACATTCAGTGAGGCAATCTTTACTGAAAGAGAAGACATAGTAATTAATCAACCTCTAGTTCGGAAGACTCTGCTTCCTCTATTTTCTGGGAGCTGGAGGCCCCAGAATCTGGACAAACAGAAAAAAATATGTTCTGTACTGGAGTCAGAAATATGGTGAGACTCTATTGTGTCTCTTATCTCACCCTCATCTGAATTGCGCATCTTTAGCTTTCTATGAGTTCCAGAACTTTCGTCATCTCTTGATCTTTTTGTAGAAGAAGAAATATCCATCGCATCTCCATCTGGTCTTTCTTTCTCCAGGCCAACGCTTTTCTTGTCTTTCTGTGGTCTTCCCATCTCTTGTGACTTCTCTCTTGCTGGAACACTTTTGCTTATCGCCCCCCCGAGTCTCCTCCACCACGGCAGTAGAAGGACTAGGCTCCGGGTTTAAGACTGATCGCTGACGGTCAGCGTCAGATGTCTTCCTCATTAAGCCCATTTTGTATGGCGTAACGGGCTCAGTGGAATGGTAGGCAACACCTTCAATTTTCTGGCTCTTCTTAGCCCCCCTCTGTATTCGCGGCGTGCCAGGGAGGGGCTCAGAGCTTCTCAAGCTTTCAGCTTGCAAAATGGTAGATTGAGAACACTCTGCCCTGGATCTTAAGGGGTGTCTCCTACCAGTTTGTTTTACGCTCGCTTCCATTTTTTTGCTGGGGTCTTCAGAAAGACCCACCTCAGCATCACCTGTATTTTGCAGATTACTCTGTTAGACCCTCTGTTACCGTCACAGAGGATCGGCGGCCTGTCCCTCGACCCGATGTCGCTTGGAAACTTGAGACCAAGGCAGAGTCAGAACGGCCCGGCATTACCAGCAGCGACTATTTAAACTAAAGGAAGCTGCTCTAGCCCTGGTTGAGTTATCCCCTGTGCAGGCTCTTTTATAGATGCTACAGGCGCATGCACCTTGAGATAGCAATCTTTGTACTGTGTCGCAAATCTGTGTTGCAAATGTCACAGTTTGAGGATGTGTGACGCTCACTTCCGCACCTATTGCAACATCTCACTTGCGACTCACAATCCTCTTTTATGTGACCAAACTTTTGGCAATTTCTGCAGAACCGCGGCATTTGGGAGTAAACAAGGTGACCCCTGTTTTTCCCTATTGCAAAGTTTGATGGCGGGTGACACAGGCCCCCGATGCCTGCTTCGTCATGGTAAAACTTTACAAAATATTTTCTTTTACCGTTTCAAAACCCTTTATTTTTTACTTCATGGGAAAAGTTAACTTCTTTGCAATACCGCTTCAAAATAAAGTGACCTAATTTTCGGGTACAAACGGGTTGTACATGCAAGCAATAAGGTGAATTGACTCCTCCCCGTAGAGGAGCACAAAATGGAGACCGTCAAGACGGTCATCGGCCTTGTCCGCAACCAATAATTTTGCATAAATATTGTCACAGCATGATTTCTTGCAGAAAGTTATCGTTAAAGGCCCTTATACTCCTGGTCCCGCAGACACAGGATATCCTCCCTTCGAATCTGGAAGAAACTGGACAGGATTTCGGCCACGATGTATCTCAGCGTTTTCCTTCCCCGGAACTTCTCCTCTACCTCGATCAGTATGGATTGCTTCAACTGGGTTTCCCCATCAGCGAATCCAAAGGAAAATGGCATCTTCCTTACCAAAGGCCTAATCCCCGCAACAAACACAAAAACAGAGGACTCACCCAACGAGACGAGCCCCTGCTCAAGGCCGCGGAAGGGGACCCAAGATGTATACGACGCCCAGTCTTCTTACCACGCACCAAAATAACAAAAAAACGCTGCCAGCAAGGCGATCAAACCTACTGAACAGCGCGATCACTTCCCGTTGCCTGGGGACTAAGCTGTCTTCCCAATAGCAGCAAGGGGGTAGAACACCAGCTATAAACCAGTGCCCTCCCCCAAGGCCAAGAATCCAGGTACCCCAGGCACCTTCCAGCTAAGATTCCGTGTATCCCTACACTTGATCTTAGCCAACCGGGCCGCTTCTCCACAATGCAGAGCACTTCTCAAGGCAACAGCCTACAGGCCCCTAGCCCCAGCCCAGCCACAGTCCGGGAGGCTTCTTGCTCTAACAAGCCAGGGAAAACGTGCGTCCTACGCTCAGCAATCACCATCATGCTCCTCTTCGTGTTCGCCATCTGCATAGCTCCGCCCACCCGCCACTTGTGGCCACACATTTTCTTCACACGCAATTCCTGGTGCCAAAGCACGCCAAGCATGAAAACTGATAGGAGGAGTGAATGGAGAAGTAGTGAAGAAAAAAAAATGGGTATGCATTGTTGATTGTGATGTCAGGGCCCCATTGTTGAGTGTTCCATCAGGGCCCTTGTGATGTCATCCACTGACCTGACCTTACTTGACCTCTGACCTGACAAGCCTCCTGTGACACGTGCAGTGTTCCGTCCATTGTCCAGACAAGGTAGGTCCAGCTGCTGCTGATACATAGGAAGTGCTGGCCTTCTTTTTAGCCTCCAATGAATCCAGTTCAAAAGATCCACAAGAAGGAGACACAGGCAAACTTTACTCATTTAATAAAGCACTGGAAAAGCCAAATGGTTACATCCAGCCAACTTGCTACAAAAGGCTCAATTCCCAGGAACAACTCAGCATCCCAGGTGTGCACACACAACAGGCCCAAATCAAACCCAAGGTGCGTGGAGGTCCAAACACTTAATTCAGGTGATAAGCCAATTAACCTATCAGTCTTAATTGGATTTGGGGTGTGAGGAGACTGACTGGTTGGCTGGCTGGGTTGGTGCTAGAACTAACCGACAGCTGATGCAATTATGAGATTGACAGACTAGATGCAGGTACGCAGCAAGCAGCACAACACAGCACTGCACTGACTGGGCAGAGAGAGGAAAAGCTGAAGTGCAGATTGAAGCAGGACACACACACAACTTTCCACTTGCTTGCTGGAAGGATGCTTGCAATCTATCTATTTCCTTCAGTTTTTTCATACTGGATAAGAAGGGGTGCATCGGTCCTGGAGGTACTGCAATACCAGCTCAATGCGTGGAGTGGACAGAGCAAGCTCTTTTTCCATCTCCCTGTTCGAAAAATCCATTTAATATATGGTCCCCAGATAGGGGACGTATCGGATATTAAACTGATGAGAGCAATTTTTTTTTTTTTTTTTAGTAAACAAGCAAATTTACTCTTTCACTTCACTAACTCATCATCACAGTTTTTATCTCTTTATTTATATTTTTTCCATATATATACAACAACAAAAACACTTAAATAGTCTTAACTAAGTGCCTCCACTTCTTAAACTTCCAAATACCTTCACTATCATTACCCCCTCCACGCTGCCGATCCCATAAATAAACTGTATACAATCTAGATAATATCTTCAAAACCTCATTTTTGGACAAAACTTTCCATTTGAAGACGAGCAAGTTTCTGGCATCCCACAAGCTTTCTAGAACACATACCACTATTAACCACAACAGTCTTCTTTGACAAGCACCCATTACCCCACAAAGGAGGAACTTCCAGTTCATCAGAGCTATCCCAGTCAATTCCTTACACAATTCTCTCATACCTCCCCACACCTCTTGCGTGAAATCACATTCCCACATGCAATGCTTTACAGTCTCACAACTACCACAATCATCCCTAGGACACACATCCGACCTGACCAAATCCCTCTTCTTTTGAACCTCTTACTGGCAAAATCTCATGCAAAGTGATCCATGTCACATCCTTTTGTCTATTATTCATACCCCTTAAACGCAACTTCTTCCAAACACTAACTTCACTTCCTCTTAAACCAACCATCTCACACACCATTTCTTTCTCCTGCATCAGACTCAACACTTTTTTCTTCTCCTTAAAGTCATCCATAGATACTGCCAACAAATTCAATTTTCTCACCAAGACTTCTATAATATTGTACCATTCAGGGCACCTAAAGGCCATTGGAATCCTAGCATCCCTCTTCCGCTAACCAAGACCACACAACATCCACCCTGCTAAATATCTAGTCATGCATCCAGCTTTTGTATCCTTCCCTACCAAAATCACAAAAATCTTTATATAATTCAAACCTAAGAAAACTTTGATACTAGGAAAATCCATACCTCCATTCTTACATAACTTATACATGTACTCTCTCAAGTTTTTCCATTTTACTCCCCCCAAAAAAAGTAAAAAGCATTTTCTCAATCCTCCTAATACTCTTACCCGAAGGAAAAAACACACTTGCCACAAACAACAAAATAGGCAATATAATTGACTTAATAAGAAGAACTTTACCAGAAAAAGTCAAATCCCTCAATTGCCAAAAATTCAGCTTTTTCTCAACACGCAAACCACATTCTTCCAAACTCTCATCCCCTTTTAAATCTTCATTAAATCTAACACCCAATACCTTAACAGGACCTTCTTCACACATTACACCATCCATCCTAACTGACCCATCACCAAAACATTTAAAAACATTTTTACCCCAATTAACCTTTAACCCTGACACACTACAGAAAATATCTAATATCAGCCTAACCCTAATCATCTCAGCCAAATTTGAACTCACTAACACAACATCATCCATATAACCTAGTGTTTTGACATACTTACCATTGCTACCAGGAATTAATTTACCCTTCAAGAACTTCTCTACGCACCAGACACAATAACACCTCAATCACACATATAAATAAAATTGGTGACATTGAACATCCTTGCCTGACCCCCGTCTTAACATTTACCTTACGGCTCAAACACCCATTGACAATAAACTCGCTAGACACCTCTTTACATAGACATTTAACAGCATTAATAAATTTAATTGGAAAACCCATCCTTACCAAAGCCTTAAACATAAACAAATGTGCAACACGATCAAACGCCTTCTCAAAATCCACAGACAAAACCATACACTTCTGCTTGCGACTTAAACAATCGCCCAACAAATCACGCAACAAAGTCAAATTATCCGACATATGTCTCTCTGGAACCGTACACACCTGATCCTCACAAACCACAACATTCACCACACTTTTCATCCTATTAGTTAGTTAGTATCTTTAAGAAACATTTATAATCCGAGTTCAAAAGAGATATCGGTCTCCAATTAGATAAACTATACTACTATATTCTCAAACATAAAGTTGCATACTTCCATCAAATCCTGCCCCACTAATTTCCAACACTTCTCATAAAACTCAACTGGAATACCATCCTTTCCAGGAGTTCTATTCTTCCTTGCAGTCTTAATCACATCCAAAATTTCATCCTATGAAATCTTCTCTATCAAGGATTTACCTTTCTCACGACCAATCATCCCATCCAAAACCCCTATTGTCTCCTCCAGCATACTCATATCAACCCACTTTTCATCATACAAACTCTCATAAAATTTCTCAACTGCAACTAACATATCTTTACCAAACACAATTTCTCCATCCTCACATAGAATTCCATCCATTTCATCCTTTTTCCCACACACTTTCTTAAATAAAAAAGTACACTTTTCATCCTTATCTAGGCATTCTACTTTAGATCTGTAAATTATCTCTTTACCTCGTTTTTCTAACTCCTTTTTAATATTTTTCCTAGTCTCAAAAATGAGATCACCAACATCCATACCATCCTTTCTCAGATTATACAACCAATCTAATCTTTTATTTAAGCTCTTATATCTATTCCTATTTTGTGCTGCCTTTTTATATCCCCATGTTTTAAAAAAATTACCTATCTTCCCTTTAATCCAATCCCACCACTCCAATACATTATTATATTCATGCATACAATTCCTCCATTTACCATATTCTCTTTCAAACTCATCCATAATTTTCCTATCTTCTAACAAACAAACATTCATCTTCCACAGACCTCTACCAAACCATTTTTTTACAACCTGCAAAAATTTTGCTTTTAAACAGACATGATCAGAAAAAACACATCCTCCTGAACAAATAAAATTAGAAAAAAGAAAATGATCTATCCGCCTTGTAAGTAGCGGGTGGTTGCTTCCCTAAAAAAATCTCGGCGGCATCTGAAAAAGAAAAATCCTTAATCATGCTTTTCAACTTTCTCCCAGTAATAACTATTCTCCCATCTAAATTCTCTGTTACACAATTAAAGTCACCCATCAATAAAGTTGGTATTTTACCTGGGAGGTATAAGGACAATTTTTCAAAAAGGGATAGCCTGTCCTCCTTTGAAACTGATGCATACACATTAATTACACGAAAAACAAAACCTTTATATTTAAGTGTAACAACTAAACACCTACCTACCTCCACCACTATATAACTTTCTATGTGAATATCCCGGTTCCCAATCAAAACCCCCACACCATCATTTTTATTTATATCTGATCTTGACCAGACACAGTCACCCAAGAGCCACTCATTTGCATTTGGCGGATCCGAGATCCTGCATTCCTGCAAGCAAATAATGTCAGCTTTTTGGTCTTTCAAAAACTCCAAAATTGCAGATCATCTTGCTTTCGATGTCATCTGCCTAACATTTAAGGATACGACATCAAATGCAATATGGGTAGCCATTTGTCAGTGTAGATTTTAATATACGTGAAGACACCCCACATCCTCATTAGCCTTTTCCTTCTGGGGAAATTCCTCCAGACACTGAAGGTATGCTTTCTGGGTCTAGAAAAGGAGCATCCGATGCAATAGCTGTTTCAGGATATATTCTTTGCTCAATAGGACTCATATCCCCCATACTAGAACTTGGGGAACGGAAGCTCCGCAGCCTTTTGGACTGCAAACCCCATTCTTCATCAGGGGCCCTTGTACCAGAAACAGAAAAGTCCCCCTGATGACCAACTATCTGCTGCTCACATAGGGTCTCAACCCAACTGACCTCAGGGGTTTGGGCAACATCCCCAGACAGAACTTCAGGAGGATGGTTTGAGCGTCAGGAAGGAGCGCAACTTCCTCTTCCGACACCACCTCCCCTGGTGACACCTCCATCTCACCCTCCGCTACTGCATTCCTGAAAATGACTTCACATCTGGGTTGACTGCCTGCAGCTTGGGCATAGGTCTTTGCAGGACATTTGGCTGCCGTATGCCCCTCCACTGCACAAATGTCACATTTCTTAGGCCGGGAACAATGATTGGCTTCATGCCCGGGCTCACCGCAATTCCTGCAACACTTTCCTATCTCACATTGGTCCTTTGTGTGACCGTAAAGGAGACAGGTGCGACAAAAGAAAGGCTGGTTAGGATAGAAAAGACATCCCCTGATACCAGCCACAGTAAAGTTGGCCGGTGGATGCACAATCCCCCCAATGCCATCTTCATCTGTTCTGAATACCGCATAGAACTTGTAGCGGCAGCAGAACACACCAATCTCATTGTAGAGTTTAATTCCCCCTCTTAGTGATTTGCAAAAACATCTTAGAAAGCATTCAATCACTCTAATGTCTGCATAGGGGTCATACAGGTGTACAGTCAAAGGGACTTCAACAAAGGAGTACAAAGGTCTTACAAAATACCTTCCATTTCACCTTCACAGGCAAATCTCCTCAATTTCTCGAAGGTTTGAACACAGATGCCTTCTCCCACAAAAGTAACACCGTAGAGGCCTTGCTTTTTAAAATCCTGCATACTGAAGATATCTCTCACCGAAAGTCCAGCCAATTTTGCCATGATTTCCTCCATCAGGATTCTCACCGAAAATTTCTCACGTCTTTCCTCCGCCACCTCGAACCGAATAGAATTTCTCATCCCTTGTAATCTGGCCATGCCAGCGATGCCGTCCAACCACGTAAGCTCTGATCGCCCAAGTCCTTCAGCTAGTCTCTGAAACCCAATAGCAGCATATGGCTTAAGTCCACAAGGAACGATGCCATAAGGCCGAGCAGAGGGGAGACTTCAGGACAACCTCTTGGCTAGACACTTGGTCTTAGCCAAAAGGCCGAAAAGCGATACCCGGTCGGCCTCGACGACGGGGCCGCTTCTCGCCAATGCAGAGCACTTCTCAAGGCAACAGCCTACGGGCCACAGCCACAGCCCGGGAGGCTTCTTGCTCTCTCACAAACCAGGAAAAAACGTGCGTCCTCCGCTCAGCAATCACCATCATGCTCCTCTTTGTGTTCGCCATCTGCATAGCTCCGCCCACTTTTGGCCATGCCTTTTCTTCGCTCGTAAGTCCTGGTGGTGCCAAAGCACGCCAAGCAGGAAGACAGATGAGAGGTGAATGAAGAAGTAGTGAAGAGTTGTGTGAGAAGAGAAAAAAAAGGGTATGCATTGTTGATTGTGATGTCGGGGCCCCATTGTTGAGTGTTCCATCAGGGCCCTTGTGATGTCATCCAGTGACCTGACAAGCCTCTTGCGACACGTGCAGTGTTCCGTCCATTGTCCAGACAAGGTAGGTCCAGCTGCTGCTGATACATAGGAAGTGCTGGACTACTTTTTAGCCTCCAAGTAATCCAGTTCAAAAGATCCACAAGAGGGAGACACAGGCAAACTTTACTTACTTATTTACTAAAGAACTGGAAATGCAAAATGGTTACATCCAGCCAACTTGATACAAAAGGGTCAATTTCCATGAACAACTCAGCATCTCAGGTGCACAACAGGCCCAATCCAAATCCAACCAAATGTGCGTGGAGGTCCAAAGACTTCATTCAGGTGATAAGCCAATTAACTAACCCATCAGTCTTAATTGGATTTGGGGTGTGAGGAGACTGGCTGGCTGGGTTGCTTGGTGCTGGAACAAACCAACAGCTGCTGCAATTAGGAGATTGACAAACTAGAAAGCAGCACAGCATTGACTGGGCAGAGAAAGGAGAAGCTGAAGTGCAGACTCCTGAGACAGGACAGACACACAACTTTCCACTTGCTTGCTGGAAGGATGCTTGCAATCAATCAATTTCATTCTGTTTTTCATACTGGATTAGAAGGGGTGCATCGGTCCTGGAGGTACTGCAATACCAGGTCAATGCGTGGAGTGGACAGAGCAAGCTCTTTTTCCATCTCCCTGTTCGAAAAATCAATTTAATATATGGTCCCCAGATAGGGGACATATCAGATATTAAACTGATAAGAACAGATTTTTTTTTTTTTTTATTGAAAATATTTCATTACATTTCATTACAGTGTGTTACTCATATACAACAAAAAAAAAATCATCATATACACATCATAATCAGTACTTAAATCATCAGTACTTAATGAGTGATTTCCATTTCTTAAATTTCCAAATTCCCTCAGAGTCAAACCCGCCACCCTTCTTCCTATCCCAATATATAAATAACATAGTCTAGACAAGATAATTTTAGCACACTCATTCCCCGACACATCCTCCCTCTTAAACACTAACAAGTTCCTTACATCCCACAAGCTTTCCATAACACACACTATAATAAACCATAATATTCTTGAATTCATCCTACCTTGTGCCCCTATACCACACATAGCTACCCTCCATTTTGCACATTCAATACCTGTCAAAGCTTTTACTAACCCATTCATTTTCCTCCATACATCCTTTGCATAAACACAAACCCAAAATACATGTCTCATTGATTCAGTCTCACCACACCCCACTCTTGGGCAAAAATCCACCCTAATCAAGTCTCTTTTTTTCTGTACTTCCCGTACCGGAAAAATATTTTGTAGACCCAGCCAGACAATGTCTCGCTGTCTGTTCGTTGTACCTTTTTATTGACAATTTTTTCCATACAACCAATGCCTCTCTCATCCTTAACCCCACTATATCAATTGCATTCTCATTCTCTCTCAACCCAACTAACATCCTCTTTTTTATCCTTAAACTCTTTCATTTCTTTAGACAACAAATCATACTTCCTGACAAACTTCTCAATCACCTCGTACCATATTGGACATTTAAACGCCACAGGCACTCTTGATTCCCTTTTGTACCAATTCAAACCATACAACATCCATCCAGCCATATATCTCGCCATACACGCACTCTTACTCTGCTTTTCAATCATCAAAAGAAACAATTTTATATAACTTAATCGAATAAAAATTTCAAAATTTGGGAAACCCAAGCCACTATTCACTCTACTCTACTCTTATACACAAATTCACGTTTCATTTTCTCCATTTTACTCCCCCAGAGAAAAGTAAAAACTAATTTCTCCGCCCTCCTGATTTTCCTTGTACATCCTGGGTATATTCCTGCTACAAAAAGAATAATCGGTAATATTACCACTTTGATAATTAATACTTTTCCAACCAACGATAACTCCCTCAGCCTCCAAAAATTTAATTTTTTCTCTATCTTTCTTCCACATTCATCCCAGCTTTCATTTCCTTTCAAATCATCATTCATCCAAATCCCTAACACTTTCACCTCATTCTTCACATTCTTCACATCTTCCAGACAAACACTTTTATCCCCAAAACATTTAAAAACCTACTTGCCCCAATTAACCTTGAACGCAGACAAACCACAAAACATATCCAACCATAACCTTCCTCTCCTCATACTCGCCAAATTATCGCTCACAATAACCACATCATCCATATATCCTAGCACTTTCACAGTCTTACCCATACTCCCTGGCACCAACAATCCTTTCATCACTTTATCCTTTCTCAACAAACACAATAACACTTCAATTATACAAATAAATAGGACAGGGGACATAGGACACCCCTGTCTCACTCCACTCTGCACACTCACCTTTCTACTCAACCATCCATTAACCAAAATCTCACTCGACACACCATCATACAAACTTCTAACTCCATCCACCAATTTTTGGGGAAATCCCATTTTGACCAACACTCCAAACATAAACCAATGATCTACCCTATTGTACCCCTTCTCAAAATCAATCGCCAACAACATACATTTCTGCTTCCTCATCAAACAGTCGCCAATCAAATCTCTCAGCAAACATAAATTTTTACTCATCCTTCTCCCAGGCACCGCACATACTTTATCCTCATTCACAACTTTGCCAACTACTTCACGCATTCTGTTCGCTAGCACTTTGCTATACACTTTATAATCAACATTAAGGAGCGTAATAGGCCTCCAATTTTCCAGCTTGTTTTTATCCCCTTTTTTCTTAAAAATTAACACCATCTTTCATAGATGTACCTATTAACCCTTTTTCCCACATGAACTTATATACCTCCCAAAAATCATTCCCAATCAATTCCCATACTTTCACATAAAACTCGACAGGTATTCCACATCCTTTCCCGGTGTTTTGTTTTTCTTGCAGCTCCACACATTCTTTTTAATTTCAACCATAGAAATATCCTAACACAAACACTCTTGATCATCAGCACCTAATTCCTCACCCAAAGCATCCATAACATCCACGCTTAAAGATTCATCCACCCATCTTTTACTATACAAATTATCATAGAACTCTTCCGCTACTCCAATCATACTTTTACCTTTTACCGACAACAGCCTTATTATTAATCAATTCCTCCATATCTTCCCTTTTCTCACAGACTTTTTTAAAGAAGAACCTTGTACATTTTTCATCCCTTTCAATAATGTCAACTTTTGATCTGAAAATAATTTCTTTACCTTTTCTTTCTGTAACTAATTTCCTCTGTCTTTTTGCTTCCTCCAATAAGTCTGTTACATCCACACCAAAGCTTTTCAACTTCCACAGCCATTCAGTCCTCTTATTCAACTCATCATACTCATTCCTCAACCTCCTTGCTCTCTTATAACCCAATTTTTTGAAAAAAAGCTTAAACCTAGATTTCACCCACTCCCACTAACATAATATATTTTCAAACTCACTCTCTCAACTTCCATCTTTCATACCGATACTTAAAAATTTTCATCACCCTCTCATCATCCAACAACGCAGTATTAAGCTTCCACACACCCCTACCATACAAACATTCTTCCTCACTTTCCACACAGACAGATAAACACATGTGATCTGAAAAAAACTGCATTATCTTGAAACATCTTTGTACATTTAAAAAAAATTGAAATGAAAATGAAATCAATCCTGGAGGAGACTATCAAAAACAAAATCTTTATGCCCCAACAAAATTCCCACCCCGTCATTTTTATTGGCACAAGAGCCTGACCATATTGAGTCGCCATATGGTCAGTTTTTTGCACAAACAGAATCAGAAATCCCACACTCCTGAACACAAGCAACCTCAGGGTTATGATTTTTAATATAGTCTAAAAAAGCAGCTCTTCTTATCTTGGATTTTAAAAGTCTTACGTTCAGGGATAAGACATTGATTGTAATTTGTCTTTTCATTGCAGGATTTTATTTTAAGTGAAATTATATATACCAAACAGTTTTTTCAACCGATCCCTCCTGGAGACTGGTTTCCTCCGGTACAGAAGGTCATTGAATTTTCGTTGTCTAAAAAACGTGAGGTATTTTCGGGAATAGCAGGTTGAGGATATACATCTTGCCTCACCGGACTCTGGACATCCCCAGAAAGATCTGGTGGAAGCAACTGGGTTCTTTTTCTGCTGACCTTGCCAAAGAAACAGTCATGTCACTTGTAGCGCCAAAGTCCCCTTGTCCTCCTTCACCCTCCTCCTGTGGCTCCCCCATCTTATGCCACCTGAGGACATCAGGGGTTCTGGCCAAAGAGAGATCTACCTCTCCTTCCCCTTGAAGGTCTGTAAGAGGACCAAGCAGCTGAGGTAGGTTCTCCACCTGAGAGAGCTCCATTTCAATATTCTCAATAGTTCTCCCACTGGCACTAGGAGGTTCCTCACTTTGCTGAGAAGATACATTTTGCACAACAGTTTGTGATGATACAGGTGCAGGAATTTGCTGAACTGCCTCTGTGGTGTCTGTACAGAAGTACAGTCTCTCCTCGCTGATGACTTGAATGGCCCTGCTGCTCTAGCCCTTGCAGCATCTGCATATGACTGAGGCTTTCTTGCTCTCCAACCTCTAACGGGACAACTACTAAAAGCATGTCCCTCTTCGTTGCACAAATTACAGACCACAGAGTTTATACAGTCTCTTGCTATGTGACCATTTTTCTGGCATTTTTGACATACATTTATGGTTTCTTGGCAATTTTCCATTACGTGACCATAAATTTGGCATCTGCGGCAATAGCTCGGAGCATCCTGAAAAAACAAGAGGCCTCTGTCTTTTCCCAAAGCAAAACTCTGCGGTGGATGACTAGCCCCGCCAGGCCCTCCAGGGCTCGGGCGGAAGCGTACAAAAAACTTATGCTTACCGGTCCACAGTCCATGACTTCCCATTACTTTATGGCCATACACCACTTTCTCGCAGTATTTTGTCAGGAACAAAAAGATGTCATCAACATGAACATGCGGATTAAACATTAGAACAGTAAGATGAACGTCCCGATTATATAATACAGTGAATGTTAGTCCATCAAGTTCAGGATTGTTCTTGTTACTTTCCAAAAACAAGTACAGGTTATGACATGCCGCAATAGAAGTAAGCACCAAAGTACGTCTTCCACCAATTCGGTCTTGAAAGCAAAGAACATCAGACATGGAAACATGGAGGATTTTAAACAATACCTCTTTCACAAGGAATTCGTTGTTGAATTTCTCTTTCTTTTCTTCATCAATGTAAATGGCAAAAGCGTTTTGGACCCGATAATCCTCGGTCCCAGCGAAGTCGATTTTCACGCCCATGATAGGTCGCAAATCCGTGGATCGCCTTTCCAGTATCCTTCCTTCTCCCTAAAGCAGCAGGCAGCTTAAGCCCAAGTGCGATGCTGCAGGGCCAAGAGCTTGGACTAGGATCTCTTCTGACATAGACACATGATCTTAGCCAAAAGGCTGAGAAGCGATAACCTGAAAAGGGTTCGTAGTACAGGCCGATGGTCCCCAATGCAGAACACTTCTGAAGGCGATAGACTACAGGCCCCAGCCCCAGACACAGTCCGGGAGGCTTCTTTCTCTCACAAACCAGGGAAAACGTGCGTCCTACGCTCAGAAATCACCAGCATGCTCCTCTTCGTGTTCGCCATCTGCCTAGCTCCGCCCACCTGATGCATGCCCACTTTTGGCCACGCCTTTTCTTCGCACGCAATTCCTGGTGCCAAAGCATGCACGCCAAGCAGAAAAACTGATAAGAGGAGTGAACGGAGAAGTAGTAGTGAAAAAAAAGGGTATGCATTGTTGATTGTGATGTCAGGGCCCTTGTGATGTCATCCACTGACCTGAACTTACTTGACCTCTGACCTGACAAGCCTCCTGTGACATGTGCAGTGTTCCGTCCATTGTCCAGACAAGGTAGGTCCAGCTGCTGCTGATACATAGGAAGTGCTGGACTACTTTATAGCCTCCAAGTAATCCAGTTCAAAAGATCCACAAGAGGGAGACACAGGCAAACTTTACTCATTTAATAAAGCACTGGAAAAGCTAAATGGTTACATCCAGCCAACTTGCTACAAAAGGGTCAATTCCCAGGAACAACTCAGCATCCCAGGTGTGCACAACAGGCCCAAATCAAACCCAAGGTGCGTGGAGGTCCAAACACTTCATTCAGGTGATAAGCCAATTAACTAATCCATCAGTCTTCATTGGATTTGGGGTGTAAGGAGACTGACTGGCTGGGTTGCTTGGTGCTGGAACAAACCAACAGCTGATGAAATTAGGAGATTGACAGACTAGATGCAGGCACGCAGAAAGCAGCACAGCATTGACTGGGCAGAGAGAGGAGAAGCTGAAATGCAGACTCTGGAGGCAGGACACACACGCAACTTTCCACTTGCTTGCTGGAAGGATGCTTGCAATCAATCTATTTCATTCTGTTTTTTCATACTGGATTAGAAGGGGTGCACCAATCCTGGAGGTACTGCAATACCAGGTCAATCGGTGGAGTGGACAAGCTCTTTTTCCATCTCCCTGTTCGAAAATTCCATTTAATATATGGTCCCCAGATAGGGGACGTATCAGATATTAAACTGATAAGAACAGATTTTTTTTTCTTGATTTTTTTTCTCAGTAATTAGACATTAGTATACTAATCAGTCCAATACAACCGTGGCTCAAACCGTATAATGTCTGATATACATCATAGGAACCTACTAAAAATAAAACAAAACTAAATAATGATCAAGATTTACTCACATAATTTTTCCATTGGGATACCTTCCATATTTCTTCCGCTTTATCTTCTCCAATTCTTTTCTTGTCCAGTATAAAAAAAAATCGTGAATACTCTGGATAAAAACACTTTCACACATTCTTTTGGAGATAGAAATACGTTTTTAAAAACTACAAGGTTCCTGATATCCCATATTACTTTTTTAAAAACAGTAAACACCAACCAACAGATACGTGAGTTTGATAAAATCCTAAAATCTTGACCAATAAAAACCTTTTCATAACTAAAACTTCTCCATCCTGTAAGTGCAATAAAAAATCCTTCTAAAATTCTAAAAACTTCTTTAGTGTAGGATCAGCCCCAGAATAAATGACAAAGGTCTTCAATGCCCTCCTCAGCCTTCTCTAGGACATTTCTCAGACACACCCCTAAAATTCATAAAAGATCTTGTTGGGAGGCATCCGTGAAAGCAGAGCCATGCAATGTCCTTTTGCTTATTTGAAAGGCCTAAAACATTGAAAAGCTTCCAGATTTTTGCCGCCTATGTGGTATTGCAGAATGGAACATCACATTGGACCTCGTCTTTCCTCCCAGCTTTAACAATTTCACTTTTCTCAGTATTACTTAGGAGGCTGAGTCTGTATTGATCATAAAAGGACCTGAGTACAATATAAAATTTTGGTATTACAAACGCCATTGGTCTACCCAGTTCTTTTTCACACCAACTCCATCTTATGAATAACCATCCTGCCAGATACACATGGCGGCAGTTCTATTATTGCACTTTAAAATCTTAAAAATCGGGGGGGGGGGGGGGGGGGGGGGGGTGGAGCTAGCGCCAGACTGAGATGGACGCTTAGTCTGCTGCTCTGCTAAGGAGACCGTTCCTAGCACCAGCTTTAATCAGGAACCCCAAGCTTGGAGATCACCCCACGAATCTCAAAAGCCAGATTCCGAGCGGCGAAATTGAGAAATTCCTTAAGAAAGCAGCTGCCACGGTCGCGCCGCGAGAGTCAAAGATGGCACCGGCTCAACAGCCTAATGCCCTGAAGCGCGTCCCTACACAATCCGAGGGAGACAGTGATTCAGAGGAACGCCAACCAGGTGCGGAACTACCGCTCACCAGACAATACCTGCATCGAGCCCTCTGCAAAGTTATGGAGCCGATTCTCTCCGAACTAACTGCCTTCCGACAGGTGGTAAGACAAATTGGGGAACGAGTGGAAACCCTGGAAACTCACCAGGCCGCAACCCTGAACCACCAGTCAGCGGTAACTGTCTCCCTCCGTCACTGCACAGCGCACCTCAATGAGCTACACAATGCCCTGTGGACCGCGTCGACATCCTCCATTGTATGCATATTTTGCTGGGGTTAGTCGATTACTGCGGTCCACATGCGGTGGGGCTGCTCCTCCAATAAAAAGACACGCCACAGTGTCAGGGGCTGAGCAGCTCCTCCAGAATTGCCACTTCATTTCTGTGTTTTTGTCTTGTTATATTTGGGTGTGTTTGAACACTCTGTTGCACCTGGTAACCTCCATCACATGGTCTGGTATAGGTGTGGCTCACAGCCTGGCCTCATTCACATTGTACTACCGCAGTATTCATGCCGGGCTTTTGTGTGGGAGCTTGGCTGTGAGCTGAATTATATCACCCCCAGACTGTGTTCACACCATAGTTAGAGCAGCGGCTAGGACCCTCTGCCATGCTGAGTGACCGTGACGTGGTGCAGTGATGGGCTCCGATATTTTCCTGACTGGAACATATTGGCGAAAGTCTTAGCTTTTAATACCTGCATTTATGACTTCCCAGTATAGTCAGTAGCATTTCTTGTTGGTGCATTTCCTCTCTGTGTTTCATATGTTTATTTGCTACATTCTGTGTAGTTTGTGGTGCATGTGGACCGCGTCGACATCCTCCATTGTATGCATATTTTGCTGGGGTTAGTCGATTACTGCGGTCCACATGCGGTGGGGCTGCTCCTCCAATAAAAAGACACGCCACAGTGTCAGGGGCTGAGCAGCTCCTCCAGAATTGCCACTTCATTTCTGTGTTTTTGTCTTGTTATATTTGGGTGTGTTTGGACACTCTGTTGCACCTGGTAACCTCCATCACATGGTCTGGTATAGGTGTGGCTCACAGCCTGGCCTCATTCACATTGTACTACCGCAGTATTCATGCTGGGCTTTTGTGTGGGAGCTTGGCTGTGAGCTGAATTATATCACCCCCAGACCGTGTTCACACCATAGTTAGAGCAGCGGCTAGGACCCTCTGCCATGCTGAGTGACCGTGACGTGGTGCAGTGATGGGCTCCGATATTTTCCTGACTGGAACATATTGGCGAAAGTCTCAGCTTTTAATACCTGCATTTATGACTTCCCAGTATAGTCAGTAGCATTTCTTGTTGGTGCATTTCCTCTCTGTGTTTCATATGTTTATTTGCTACATTCTGTGTAGTTTGTGGTGCATGTGGACTGCGTCGACATCCTCCATTGTATGCATATTTTGCTGGGGTTAGTCGATTACTGCGGTCCACATGCGGTGGGGCTGCTCCTCCAATAAAAAGACACGCCACAGTGTCAGGGGCTGAGCAGCTCCTCCAGAATTGCCACTTCATTTCTGTGTTTTTGTCGGAGTTAGTATAGAGTTCGAGGGAAATCCCCTTTACATATGTGGATCACATCCAAGACCCCGATGGAAGATTCATTCTAGTCAAAGGTTCCATAGGCCCACAAACCTATACCTTCATAAACCTTTATGCCCCCAACTCTAACTAATCCCAATTTTTTTCAAATATTCACCCACTCATTGACTCAAGGAAGGGATAGTGATCCTGGGGGGTGATTTCAACGTCTCCTTGAATCCGCAAGTAGATACTTCATCACATAGATCTTCCCAATCCCACAAGTCTCTTAGAGTCATACGTGACAGTTTTTGGAACTTACATTTAATTGACGTATGGCGGACATGTCACCCTAACACGATAGATTATACATTTTACTCCCCGGTGCATGGTACCTATCATCGCCTAGACTACCTGTTTATATCTAAAGAACACCTACAGTCGTGGCCAAAAGTTTTGAGAATGACACAAATATTAGTTTTCACAAAGTTTGCTGCTAAACTGCTTTTAGATCTTTGTTTCAGTTGTTTCTGTGATGTAGTGAAATATAATTGCACGCACTTCATACGTTTCAAAGGCTTTTATCGACAATTACATGACATTTATGCAAAGAGTCAGTATTTGCAGTGTTGGCCCTTCTTTTTTAGGACCTCTGCAATTCGACTGGTAATGCTCTCAATCAACTTCTGGGCCAATTCCTGACTGATAGCGACCCATTCTTTCATAATCACTTCTTGGAGTTTGTCAGAATTAGTGGGTTTTTGTTTGTCCACCCGCCTCTTGAGGATTGACCACAAGTTCTCAATGGGATTAAGATCTGGGGAGTTTCCAGGCCATGGACCCAAAATGTCAACGTTTTGGTCCCCCGAGCCACTTAGTTATCACTTTTGCCTTATGGCACGGTGCTCCATCATGCTGGAAAATGCATTGTTCTTTACCAAACTGTTGTTGGAAGAAGTTGCTGTTGGATGGGTGTTGGGTGTTTTGGTACCATTCTTTATTCATGGCTGTGTTTTTGGGCAAAATTGTGAATGAGCCTACTCCCTTGGATGAGAAGCAACCCCACACATGAATGGTCTCAGGATGCTTTACTGTTGGCATGACACAGGACTGATGGTAGCGCTCACCTTTTCTTCTCCGGACAAGCCTTTTTCCAGATGCCCCAAACAATCGGAAAGAGGCTTCATCGGAGAATATGACTTTGCCCCAGTCCTCAGCAGTCCATTCACCATACTTTCTGCAGAAGATCAATCTGTTCCTGATGTTTTTTTTTGTAAAGAAGTGGCTTCTTTGCTGCCCTTCTTGACACCAGGCCATCTTCCAAAAGTCTTCGCCTCACTGTGCGTGCAGATGCGCTCACACCTGCTTGCTGCCATTCCTGAGCAAGCTCTGCACTGGTGGCACTCCGATCCCGCAGCTGAATCCTCTTTAGGAGACGATCCTGGCGCTTGCTGGACTTTCTTGGATGCCCTGAAGCCTTTTTAACAAGAATTGAACCTCTTTCCTTGAAGTTCTTGATGATCCTATAAATTGTTGATTGAGGTGCAATCTTAGTAGCCACAATATCCTTGCCTGTGAAGCCATTTTTATGCAACGCAATGATGGCTGCACGCGTTTCTTTGCAGGTCACCATGGTTAACAATGGAAGAACAATGATTTCAAGCATCACCCTCCTTTTAACATGTCAAGTCTGCCATTTTAACCCAATCAGCCTGACATAATGATCTCCAGCCTTGTGCTCGTCAACATTCTCACCTGAGTTAACAAGACGATTTCTGAAATGATCTCAGCAGGTCCTTTAATGACAGCAATGAAATGCAGTGGAAAGTTTTTTTTGGGATTAAGTTAATTTTCATGGCAAAGAAGGACTTTGCACTTCATCTGATCACTCTTCATAACATTCTGGAGTATATGCAAATTGCTATTATAAAAACTTAAGCAGCAACTTTTCATATTTCCAAAATTTATGTAATTCTCAAAACTTTTGGCCACGACTGTACACCTTTGTAGTGAGGCCTCAATAGGCTCCATGCATCTCTCTGACCATTCCCCAATTTTCCTCTCAGTGATGGCCCCAAACAGCAACCCCACATGCTATAATTGGCAACTCAATGAAACCCTATTGGGACACCAAACCACGCTTGATTCGATAACCAAACACATTAGGGAATATTTTTCCCTAAACGAACACCCTGATCTCTCTGCCAACACCCTGTGGGACGCACACAAACCCTACATTAGAGGCCAATTTATCAACATTGGATCACACCAAAAAAGGTTGAGGGAGAAAGTGATTGACGAGGCCCTTAAGAACATTCAACGACTTGAGTCCTGCCACAAAAAGAACCCCACTGACTCCCATCTACAAGCTCTATCGAATCATAGAGCAGAACTTAAGGCCCTTTTGCAAGTTAAAGCTGCCAAATATTATATGAACTCCCAACACAAATTTTTCGCCCATGGCGATAAAGCAACCAAATTCCTAATGAGCAGGATAAAGGGGAGGAGAGCCGCAAACTATATACACCAGCTAACCTCACCCAAAGGTAAACCAGTTTTCTCTGCCCCCCGGATTAGCGCTTAATTCCGATCCTTTTATGAAAACCTCTACAACATCCCCTCTAACACAACCCCAGAAACACGGGGTCCCATTATCTCAGTCTTCCTAGACTCCTCCAATATCCCTTCCCTCTCCTCTGCCCAAAAGATAAATTTGGAAGCCCCCTTCACTCTAGCTGAACTCACCAAAGCCCTACGCCAAATGCCATAAGGGAAGAGCCCAGGCCCAGATGGCCTCCCGGTCTCATACTATAAAACCTTTCATGAACTCCTCCTCCCTTACCTTCTTAAAGTCTGCAACCTTGCTCTCCAAGGAGTCCCATTGTCTAGAGACATGACTGCTGCTCATATCACGCTCATCCCTAAAGAGGGGAAAGATACCAAGCAATGCTCCAATTACAGACCTATATCCCTCCTAAATATAGACCTCAAACTTTTGGCCAAAATGTTGGCTAACAGGCTAGCGAATCTTCTCCCCTATCTTGTCCATGGGGATCAGGTTGGCTTTTTCTGCAACAGAGAGGGCAAAGACAACACATCTAGAGTGATCAACGCACTTTGCCACGCTTGCCATATTTCCTCCCCTCTACTCTTTCTCAGCAAGGATGCTGAGAAAGCATTCAACAGAGTTAACTGGGCTTATCTGAAACAAGTCTTGTTGAGGTTTGGCCTCCCTGATCCCTTTGTGCAAGCCACATTTGCCATGTATGCAACAGCCCTGGTTCTGGTCAACGGGAATCTTTCCTATCCTTTTGGCATAAGTAATGGAACTCGCCAAGGTTGTCCCCTATCTCCACTCCTATTCATCCTAGCCCTGGAACCACTTTTATCTACTATAAGGAGGGATAAAAGGATTGAAGGTCTATATTTGGGAGGCAGGGAACAAAAAATTGCAGCCTTTGCGGATGATGTTATGATGATGACTGTGAACCCGACAGTTTCTCTGCCCTGCATTCAGGCCAACCTTAACCTCTACAGCATAGTTTCAGACTTTAAGATCAATGCTAGCAAACCTCTAGTCCTGTGTTCAGATATCCCCCTTTCCACCAAGCAACAATTAATGGAGAACTCACCCTTCAACTGGTCCTCCCCCACCATTACCTACTTAGGAGTTCAAATTAGCCCTAAGATAACAGATCTCTTCTCACTAAACTACATCCCACTAAGATCCGCAATATTTGACGCCATAGACAAACTCACCCAATCCAACCCCACGCTGTCTTGGTTTGGTCGTAAGAACCTGCTATCATCTCTAGTCCTCCCCAGCCTCACTTACTTACAGCAAGTTCTTCCCATCCCCATACCCAAGCATTACTATGTTTCATTACAAAAAAAAATCAGATCCTTTGTTTGGAATGGGAAGAAAGCGAGACTCTCGTTCTCCCTCCTCACAAAGCCTCGACACGCTGGGGGCATAGGCCTTCTGAACCCAGAATTTTATGGCAAGGCTATACTCCTCTCTCGAGCAATATCCTGGCTATGCCCTTCCCCGCAATGTGCCGCAGTGGAAATTGAACTCGACATAGTAAATAAACCCGCCAGGGCACTTCTGCTGGGCCATCAAAATGCCCCACTTGGCCCGCCAACCCACTACCCAATTATTAAAGACACCTTAGGGGCTTGGAAGTGGCTTTCCACGTCTCATTGTTCCATCCCCTTTGCTTCTCCACTTTTAACAGTAAAAGATATATTAGGCACGGCTCCCCTTGCATTGAGAGTGTCAGTTTCACAGGGGCTAAAGTCCTCATTAACCCCCTTAATAGCGCTGACGAGCTCTCCAGATGACATGATGGATCTAGAAGCCATGAATACCCTACTCAATCCTCATCCGTGTGATCTTTTCTCAATCTCATACCTTAGGTCCTACATAAGGCAACATGTCCACATGGGCAACCTCCATCGTCCCCTAGTGTGGGTCAAGTCAATAAAATCCCAACCTACTCCCCCTAGAAAACTTATCTCACGACTTTATAGCAGATTAAGACTCCCCCCCTATTCTAGCCAAGCCTTCATTCATAAAACAATGGTAACTAGACTTGGATATCACAATTCAATTTGTCTCCCTTCACAAACTTCTTGAATCACCCCACAGGCCTCCCGCTGTGTCCGAATCCAAGAGAACGCATACAAAATCCTCACTCGATGGTACAATACACCAGACAAGACATCACTCTTCTCAGAGACCGCTTCGGACACATGTTGGAGATGCCTTAGAGAGAAAGGGACCTTCCTCCACATTTGGTGGTCTTGTCCTCTAATTTTCCAATTGTCCTCTATCAAGGTTTGCCACACATCCATCCAACCGTCTCCACAATTAGCCCTATTGTCCCTCACCCCTGAAAATGACTATGCACATGTACCCTACATATTCACACAGATGCTGATAGCAGCTCGTCTCTTGCTTCCTAGATACTGGCTCCAAACTCCAACCCCCTCTATGGAACAATGGTTTCAGAAATAGATCAACTACATAGATTTGAGGAACTGACCTCATGGGAAACCCGCACACATGTTGCATTCCTTAAAAAATGGCTTCTTTGGTCAGATTATAGATTCCCTAAAAACCCCTCCTAGACTTCATATGGCGTGAGACAGATATCTGACAATTAGTGGTCCAAGTTGGCTTCATTATTAAAGCACCATACTCTGGCCTCTCTTGGTTTATCTCAATAAGTAGAGCAAGTGAGTCTCACTTCACCCCTCCACTCGTATGTAATCAGCAATAAACATTTGAGGCTGTTCTCCAACTCTTAAAGGGATTCTGTCATCAGATTTGAGGCCTATGACCTAAACATATGGCCAGGTCACTACTAATACCCTGAATCCTAAAGTGACCTTATCAAATGCGCCTGTGGCTCTGTTATCATATAAAACAGGTTTATATAACCTGTCACTCATGTCCCAAATGTGTCCAAGGGGACGTCTCATCATGCAGGGTGCCCGGCTGCAGCCATCTATTTTCGGTGCCCAGCTCCGCCTTCCGACAAGAAATCGCTGCCCTCTCTTTCAATAGAGCCGCCTACCTCACGTCATCGCCGCCTCTCTAAACTCAGCGCTGCCTCTTGCAGGAACTGCTGACACACTCCAGCCACATGAGGTCTAGCATTGTCTTGCATTAGGAGGAACCCAGGGCCAACCGCACCAGCATATGGTCTCACAAGGGGTCTGAGGATCTCATCTCGGTACCTAATGGCAGTCAGGCTACCTCTGGCGAGCACATGGAGGGCTGTGCGGCCCTCCAATGAAATGCCACCCCACACCATTACTGACCCAATGCCAAACCGGTCATGCTGGAGGATGTTGCAGGCAGCAGAACGTTCTCCACGGCGTCGGCGGAGGTAGCGGTCCTGCTGCTGGGTTCTTGCCCTCCTACGGCCTCCTCCACGTCTCCTGATGTACTGGCCTGTCTCCTGGTAGCGCCTCCATGCTCTGGACACTACGCTGACAGACACAGCAAACCTTCTTGCCACAGCTCGCATTGATGTGCCATCCTGGATAAGCTGCACTACCTGAGCCACTTGTGTGTGTTGTAGACTCCATCTCATGCTACCACTAGAGTGAAAGCACCGCCAGCATTCAAAAGTGACCAAAACATCAGCCAGGAAGCATAGGAACTGAGAAGTGGTCTGTGGTCACCACCTGCAGAACTACTCCTTTATTGGGGGTGTCTTGCTAATTGCCTATAATTTCCACCTGTTGTCTATCCCATTTGCACAACAGCATGTGAAATTGATTGTCACTCAGTGTTGCTTCCTAAGTGGACAGTTTGATTTCACAGAAGTGTGATTGACTTGGAGTTAAATTGTGTTGTTTAAGTGTTCCCTTAATTTTTTTGAGCAGTGTATAAATACACTCACCTAAAGAATTATTAGGAACACCTGTTCTATTTCTCATTAATGCAATTATCTAGTCCACCAATCACATGGCAGTTGCTTCAATGCATTTAGGGGGGTGGTCCTGGTCAAGACAATCTCCTGAACTCCAAACTGAATGTCAGAATGGGAAAGAAAGGTGATTTAAGCAATTTTGAGCGTGGCATGGTTGTTGGTGCCAGACCAGCCGGTCTGAGTATTTCACAATCTGCTCAGTTACTGGGATTTTCATGTACACACAACCATTTCTAGGGTTTACAAAGAATGGTGTGAAAAGGGAAAAACATCCAGTATGCGGCAGTCCTGTGGGCAAAAATGCCTTGTGGATGCTAGAGGTCAGAGGAGATTGGGCCGACTGATTCAAGCTGATAGAAGAGAACGTTGACTAAAATAACCACTCGTTACAACCGAGGTATGCAGCAAAGCATTTGTGAAGCCACAACACGCACAACCTTGAGGTGGATGGGCTACAAAAGCAGAAGACCCCACCGGGTACCACTCATCTCCACTACAAATAGGAAAAAGAGGCTACAATTTGCACGAGCTCACCAAAATTGGACTGTTGAAGACTAGAAAAATGTTGCCTCCAAATGTTTGAGTCCGAATTTGGCGTAAACAGAATGAGAACATGTATCCATCCTCTGATGGCTACTTCCAGCAGGATAATGCACCATGTCACAAAGCTCGAATCATTTCAAATTGGTTTCTTGAACATGACAATTAGTTCACTGTACTAAAATGGCACCCACAGTCACCAGATCTCAACCCAATAGAGCATCTTTGGGATGTGGTGGAACCGGAGCTTCGTGCCCTGGATGTGCATTCCTCAAATCTCCATCAACTGCAAGATGCTATCCTATCAATATGGGCCAACATTTCTAAAGAATGCTATCAGCACCTTGTTGAATCAATGCCACGTAGAATTAAGGCAGTTCTGAAGGCAAAAGGGGGTCCAACACTGTATTAGTATGGTGTTCCTAATAATTCTTTAGGTGAGTGTATATATAAAGTTTAATTATTCAGCAGTGATGGTTATTGTTTCTATATATCTTATATACCTTATTGAATAGAAATAGATCTAAAGGGAGCCTGTGCGCTCCGAACCTCCAAACAACAGCTTTGCACCTGGCTGTAGGAGGTTGGATGGCTGCAATAGGGCGGTCAAGGCAGGTTTGAGCGAAGTGTGCCGACTTCACTTAACGAGGCCGCATCAGGTTATAACTAGTGCGCACGCGTGGGATCTGGCTGAGGAGAGCGGACGATTTCAGAGGCGGCGCTGAGTTTAGAGAGGCGGCGATGACGTGAGGTAGGCGGCTCTATTGAAAGAGAGGGCGGCGAATTCTTGTCGGAAGGCGGAGCTGGGCACCGAAAGGAGATGGCTGCAGCCGGGCACCCTGATGAGACGTCCCCTTGGACACATTTGGGACGTGAGTGACAGGTTATATAAACCTGTTTTATATGATAATAGAGCCACAGGCGCATTTGATAAGGTCACTTTAGGATTCAGGGTATTAGTAGGGACCTGCCATATGTTTAGGTTATAGGCCTCAAATCAGATGACAGAATCCTTTTAAGTTACGATGTACCTCCCATATATTGCATTCTCTCAATAATGTTACCCTTGGATGTCTTTCTCATTTATTTATTCTTATTGGGCCCATTATGTATTTTCCATGTACTCAGCATGTACACACAATGTACTTTTTAGAGTATTTTCTGGGCTTGCACGCCCGTACCTTGGTATTCTGTTACCTCCTATGTTTCTAATGAAAATAGTAATAAAAATATGAATTTTTTTTTTTATAAATCACTAAAAAATAATGCATCCTGATAAAAAAAAAATCTAATTTAGGGAAGTCATACCCACCAAGTTCTGTCTTAGACATGACAAAAGTTCTTCTGACCTTTTCCATTTTGGATCCCCAGAAGAAAATGAAGAGCTTCCTTGTCATTCTTCCTATCCATAGTTTTCCCGGTGGTAAAATAATTGAAGTATATAAAATTAGGGGTAAAATCACAGACTTTATAATCAAAATGTTCCCTTTTAAAGACAACTGTCTCAATTTCCAAAAATTCAGTTTCTTTTCCACTTTTGCTTTTAAAACTGCATGGTACCTTTGTTATCTTTATCAAATATTACCCCTAAAATCTCTTCTTCCTCTTTATTTGGAATACCAGGCACATTAATATCCATTTGTTTCCCATAGTTCACCAGTTGACACTTGCCCCAGTTAACACTCATACCTGCGATGCTACAGAATATCTTCAGGTCAGCTTGAGATTGGCATGCAAAAACCACATCATCCATATATCCAAAAGATTTATTTTATTCCTTGAACCTCCAGGCAAAAACAACCCATCCAGGTACTTTGTCTATCTTGTATACTCCTAATGCAGTTAAAATCACCTAAAAATAGTAAAATCTCTGCCAGGCATAAAAAGTTTAAGAGCTTTTAAAAAGGACACCCGTTCACGCTTATCCACAGGTGCATAAACGCTAAAAACTCTAAAAGGCTGCCCTAAAGACTCCAAAATGAAAAAAATACACCGCCCTGGCATCACAACTTTATATTCTAAGACATGAATACTATTATTCTTCAGTAATATCCCAACCCCTTCATTCTTATTAACCGTACAAGGTGACAAGTAAGATTTACCAAAACTCCATACTGATTCATGGGGTGCAGATCTTATAGCACACTCGTGCAAACAAATTATATCTGATTTAATGGCTGCCAGGTAATCAAAAACGGCTGCTCTCCTAGTACTGGAACCTATCCCACGCACATTCAAGGTAGCAACTACCAAACTCATGAGTAAAAAATAGAGAATGCTCACAGCCATAATAACTATCAGGCCTACTTTAAATCTATCCCAAAAAGGATATCTTAGATTCAAGGTGCTGATAGTGTCATTCAGAAAAACTTAACACACACGCTACCGTGCAGATACAAGTCTAATTCTGTGATTAAACCTATACCTGTCACACAGCGCAAAAAAAATAGGCCTCACATTTCTATTCAACCAAATCTGTACTGTTTTAGCTGGTCAAATTATTTGTAGTGACCGTAAAAGCACAGTTTTTGTTCTGGGTTGAAAAACTATTCCAAAATTTGCCATTTTCAAAATTGTGGTGAACGGGAACAATGAGGAAAACATCTAATAAGGGACACGGACGTGGACATGGTCGTGGTGGTGTTAGTGGACCCTCTGGTGCTGGGAGAGGACGTGGCCGTTCTGCCACAGCAACACGTCCTAGTGAACCAACTACCTCAGGTCCGAGTAGCCAGCAGAATTTACAGCGATATTTGGTGGGGCGCAATGCCGTTCTAAGGATGGTAAGGCCTGAGCAGGTACAGGCATTAGTCAATTGGGTGGCCGACAGTGGATCCAGCACGTTCACATTATCTCCCACCCAGTCTTCTGCAGAAAGCGCACAGATGGCGCATGAAAACCAAGCCCATCAGTCTGTCACATCACCCCCATGCATATCAGGGAAACTGTCTGAGCCTCAAGTTATGCAGCAGTCTCTTATGCTGTTTGAAGACTCTGCTGCCAGGGTTTCCCAAGGGCATCCACCTAGCCCTTCCCCAGGGGTGGTAGAGATAGAATGCACTAACGCACAACCACTTATTATTCCTGATGATGAGGACATGGGAATACCACCTCAGCACGTCTCTGATGATGACGAAACACAGGTGCCAACTGCTGCGTCTTTCTGCAGTGTGCAGACTGAACAGGAGGTCAGGGATCAAGACTGGGTGGAAGATGATGCAGGGGACGATGAGGTCCTAGACCCCACATGGAATGAAGGTCGTGCCACTGACTTTCTCAGTTCGGAGGAAGAGGCAGTGGTGAGACCGAGCCAACAGCGTAGCAAAAGAGGGAGCAGTGGGCAAAAGCAGAACACCCGCCGGCAAGAGACTCCTCCTGCTACTGACCGCCGCCATCTGGGACCGAGCACCCCAAAGGCAGCTTCAAGGAGTTCCTGGCATGGCACTTCTTCAAACAATGTGCTGATGACAAGACCCGAGTGGTTTGCACGCTGTGCCATCAGAGCCTGAAGCGAGGCATTAACGTTCTGAACCTTAGCACAACCTGCATGACCAGGCACCTGCATGCAAAGCATGAACTGCAGAGGAGTAAACACCTTAAAAACAAGGAAGTCACTCAGGCTCCCCCTGCTACCTCTTCTGCTGCCGCCTCGGCCTCTTCTGCTGCTGCCGCCTCGGCCTCTTCTGCTGCTGCCGCCTCGGCCTCTTCTGCTGCTGCCGCCTCGGCCTCTTCTGCTGCTGCCGCCTCGGCCTCTTCTGCTGCTGCCGCCTCGGCCTCTTCTGCTGCTGCCGCCGCCTAGGCCTCTTCCTCCACCTCTGGAGGAACGTTGGCACCTGCCGCCCAGCAAACATGGGATGTACCACCAACACCACCACCTGCGTCACCAAGCATCTCAACCATGTCACACGGCAGCATTCAGCTCTCCATCTCACAAACATTTGAGAGAAAGCATAAATTCCCACCTAGCCACCCTCGATCCCTGGCCCTGAATGCCAGCATTTCTAAACTACTGGCCTATGAAATGCTGTCATTTAGGCTGGTAGACACACACAGCTTCAAACAGCTCATGTCGCTTGCTGTCCCACAGTATGTTGTTCCCAGCCGGCACTACTTCTCCAAGAGAGCCGTGCCTTCCCTGCACAACCAAGTGTCCGATAAAATCAAGTGTGCACTGCGCAACGCCATCTGTGGCAAGGTCCACCTAACCACAGATACGTGGACCAGTAAGCACGGCCAGGGACGCTATATCTCCCTAACTGCACACTGGGTAAATGTAGTGGCGGCTGGGCCCCAGGCGGAGAGCTGTTTGGCGCACGTCCTTCCGCCGCCAAGGATCGCAGGGCAACATTCTTTGCCTCCTGTCTCCTCCTCCTCCTACTCAGCTTCCTCCTCCTCTTCTTCCACCTGCTCATCCAGTCAGCCACACACCTTCACCACCAACTTCAGCACAGCCCGGGGTAAATGTCAGCAGGCCGTTCTGAAACTCATATGTTTGGGGGACAGGCCCCACACCGCACAGGAGTTGTGGCGGGGTATAGAACAACAGACCGACGAGTGGTTGCTGCCGGTGAGCCTCAAGCCCGGCCTGGTAGTGTGCGATAATGGGCGAAATCTTGTTGCAGCTCTGGGACTAGCCGGTTTGACGCACATCCCTTGCCTGGCGCATGTGCTGAATTTGGTGGTGCAGAAGTTCATTCGCAACTACCCCGACATGTCAGAGCTGCTGCATAAAGTGCGGGCCGTCTGTTTGCGCTTCCGACGTTCACACCCTGCCGCTGCTCGCCTGTCTGCGCTACAGCGTAACTTCGGCCTTCCCGCTCACCGCCTCATATGCGACGTGCCCACCAGGTGGAACTCCACCTTGCATATTCTGGACAGACTGTGCGAGCAGCAGCAGGTCATAGTGGAGTTTCAGCTGCAGCACGCACGGGTCAGTCGCACTGCGGATCAGCCCCACTTCACCACCAATGACTGGGCCTCCATGCGAGACCTGTGTGCCCTGTTGCGCTGTTTCGAGTACTCCACCAACATGGCCAGTGGCGATGTCGCCGTTATCAGCGTTACAATACCACTTCTATGTCTCCTTGAGAAAACACTTAGGGCGATGATGGAAGAGGAGGTGGCCCAGGAGGAAGAGGAGGAAGAGGGGTCATTTTTAGCACTTTCCGGCCAGTCTCTTCGAAGTGACTCAGAGGGAGGTTTTTTGCAACACCAGAGGCCAGGTACAAATGTGGCCAGACAGGGCCCACTACTGGAGGACGAGGAGGAGGATGAGGAGGAGGTGGAGGAGGATGAAGCATGTTCACAGCGGGGTGGCACCCAAAGCAGCTCGGGCCCATCACTGGTGCGTGGCTGGGGAGAAACACAGGACGATGACGATACGCCTCCCACAGAGGACAGCTTGTCCTTACCTCTGGGCATCCTGGCACACATGAGCGACTACATGCTGCAGTGCCTGCGCAACAACAGCAGAGTTGCCCACATTTTAACGTGTGCGGACTACTGGGTTGCCACCCTGCTGGATCCCCGGTATAAAGACAATGTGCCCACCTTACTTCCTACACTGGAGCGTGATAGGAAGATGCGCGAGTACAAGCGCACGTTGGTAGACGCGCTACTGAGAGCATTCCCAAATGTCACAGGGGAACCAGTGGAAGCCCAAGGCGAAGGCAGAGGAGGAGCAATAGGTCGCCAACGCAGCTCTGTCACGGCCAGCTCCTCTGAGGGCAGGGTTAGCATGGCAGAGATGTGGAAAAGTTTTGTCACCACGCCACAGCTAACTGCACCACCACCTGATACAGAACGTGTTAGCAGGAGGCAACATTTCACTAACATGGTGGAACAGTACATGTGCACACCCCTCCACGTACTGACTGATGGTTCGGCCCCATTCAACTTCTGGGTCTCCAAATTGTCCACGTGGCCAGAGCTAGTATTTTATGCCTTGGAGGTGCTGGCCTACCCGGCGGCCAGCGTTTTGTCTGAACGTGTATTCAGCACGGCAGGGGGCGTCATTACAGACAAACGCAGCCGCCTGTCTACAGCCAATGTGGACAAGCTGACGTTCATAAAAATGAACCAGGCATGGATCCCACAGGACCTGTCCATCCCTTGTGCAGATTAGATATTAACTACCTCCCCTTAACAATATATTATTCTTCTCCAGGGCACTTACTCATTCAATCCTATTTTTATTTTCATTTTACCATTATATTGCGGGGCAACCCAAAGTTGAATGAACCTCTCCTCTGTCTGGGTGCCGGGGCCTAAATGTGTGACAGTGGCCTGTTCCAGTGGTGGGTGACGTGAAGCCTGATTCTCTGCTATGACATGAAGACTGATTCTCTGCTGACATAAGGCCTGATTCTCTGTTACGGGACCTCTCTCCTCTGCCTGGGTCCCGGGGCCTAAATATGTGACAGTGGCCTGTTCCAGTGGTGGGTGACGTGAAGCCTGATTCTCTGCTATGACATGAAGACTGATTCTGTGCTGACATAAGGCCTTATTCTCTGTTACGGGACCTCTCTCCTCTGTCTGGGTGCCGGGGCCTAAATGTGTGACAGTGGCCTGTTCCAGTGGTGGGTGACGTGAAGCCTGATTCTCTGCTATGACATGAAGACTGATTCTGTGCTGATATGAAGCCAGATTCTCTGCTGACATGAAGCCAGATTCTTTGCTATGGCATGAAGAGACTGATTCTCTGCTGACGTGAAGCCAGATTCTCTGCTATGGGACCTCTGTCCAATTGATATTGGTTAATTTTTATTTTTTTAATTTTTATTTTAATTCATTTCCCTATCCACATTTGTTTGCAAGGGATTTACCTACATGTTGCTGCCTTTTGCAGCCCTCTAGCTCTTTCCTGGGCTGTTTTACAGCCTTTTTAGTGCCCAAAAGTTCGGGTCCCCATTGACTTCAATGGGGTTCGGGTTCGGGACGAAGTTCGGGTCGGGTTCGGATACCGAACCCGAATATTTCCGGGAAGTTCGGCCGAACTTCTCGAACCCGAACATCCAGGTGTTCGCTCAACTCTAACCAGGAGTTATAGGGGCATCAAAATCATGCTCATCCACCTGATATTCCATCTCTTCCCCCTCGCCAACCACATGGTCAGGACATTCCTCAGACTCACTTGCATCACTGCTAGAGATAACTTCCCCTAACACAGTCTTAATAGCAGCTACAGCCTCCTGGGATCTTGTCTTCTTTTGCCTAACAGCCTTTGGTCCCGCCCCTTTTTTTAAATGTGAATTACCCTCCAAAACAACATTTCCCTCCACATTCCCTTGGCCAACATCCTCGATTTTCTCTCCCACACAAACAACATGTCCACCACTTCCACCAGCACACTCATTTTCCATGTTTGCAACATTCTGTACAATCACATTTGTGCTACCTTTAACTTTATCAGCATAAGTGCCACCTTTTTTTACTCTGCCCACCTCTTTTATCCTCCACAATAGTAGCATGTGACTGTCTAGTGCTAAAAAGCATACATTTCTTAGCCAAATGGTCCCCACTCCCACAGACATCATAGATTTTTTTCTCCACACAATCTTTCACATTATGACCAGCTTTGCCACAATTCCTACAAATTTCTCCCTTCACCGGACACTTTTCCTGCAAATGCCCATAAGTGAAACAATGCCTGCAGTATTTCAACTGACCCTAATAAAAGCAAAAGCCTCTCTCTCCACCAATTTAAAAAAAAAACTGCAGGAACCGCACAATTCTTCTTAAACCTTACAAAAAATCTTCTTTTGCCGTTCAAATAACCATGCTTATTAGTAAATCTCCGGTCAAAATTAACTTCATCACAATATCTTCTCAAGAAAGCACTCACAGTCATATCATCCACTTTAGGATCATACATATAGACAATTACAGCTTGCTTTACCATTTGAAAAGATGGTGTAATCCTCACATGCTCCAAGAATCCAGGTTTCTTCTCCTCCTTCATCTTCACCAAATCCATATAAACACGTTGGCATAGACCCTCGGAGCAAACAGTGAGATCATAAATTCCTTGCTTTCGGAAGTCTTGCAGAGCAAACACATCCGTTACCTTTAAATACGAAAAATTCTTCAGAACCTCTCCTACAATACGATCCAGTCCGATGTTAAGACGATATCCTTCCTCGACCTCCAGTCATCTTTAGATTTCGCAGGCTCACCACAAAAGCTCACCTACTCGATCGCACTCAGCAATACCTCAGGGTCCCCCGCAAGGAGGACCCCAATTTATAACCTCCAACCAAGACCCAGTCAAGAAAAACCCAACTTGATCTTAGCCAGAAAGGCCGAGAAGCGAGAACCTAAAAAGGGTTCGCAGTACAGGCCGATGATCCCCAATGCAGAACACTTCTGAAGGCGATAGACTACAGGCCCCAGCCACAGTCCGGGAGGCTTCTTTCTCTCACAAACCAGGTAAAACGTGCGTCCTACGCTCAGAAATCACCAGCATGCTGCTCTTCGTGTTCGCCATCTGCATAGCTCCGCCCACCCGATGCACGCCCACTTTTGGCCACGCCTTTTCTTCGCAGGCAATTCCTGGTGCCAAAGCATGCACGCCAAGCAGAAAAACTGATAAGAGGAGTGAATGGAGAAGTAGTAGTGAAAAAATAAATAAAAAAGGGTATGCATTGTTGATTGTGATGTCAGGGCCCCATTGTTGAGTGTTCCGTCAGGGCCCTTGTGATGTCATCCACTGACCTGACCTTACTTGACCTCTGATCTGACAAGCCTCCTGTGACACGTGCAGTGTTAGTGTTCCGTCCATTGTCCAGACAAGGTAGGTCCAGCTGCTGCTGATACATAGGAAGTGCTGGACTACTTTTTAGACTCCAAGTAACCAGTTCAAAAGTTCCACAAGAGGGAGACACAGGCAAACTTTACTCATTTAATAAAGCACTGGAAAAGCTAAATGGTTACATCCAGCCAACTTGCTACAAAAAGGGTCAATTTCCAGGAACAAATCAGCATCTCAGGTGTGCACAACAGGCCCAATCAAACCAAAGGTGCGTGGAGGTCCAAACACTTCATTCAGGTGATAGATAAGCCAATTAGCCCATCGGTCTTAATTGGATTTAGGGTGTGAGGAGACTGGCTGGCTGGGTTGCTTGGTGCTGGAACAAACCAACAGCTGATGCAATTAGGAGGAGATTGACAGACTAGATGCAGGTATGCAGGAAGCAGCACAGCACTGACTGACTGGGCAGAGAGAGGAGAAGCTGAAGTGCAGACTCCGGAGGGAGGCAGGACACACACAACTTTCCACTTGCTTGGCTGGAAGGATGATGCTTGCAATCCATCTATTTCATTCTGTTTTTCATACTGGATTAGAAGGGGTGCACCGGTCCTGGAGGTACTGCAATACCAGGTCAATGCGTGGAGTGGACAGAGCAAGCTCTTTTTCCATCTCCCTGTTCGAAAAATCCATTTAATATATGGTCCCCAGATAGGGGACGTATCAGATATTAAACTGATAAGAACAGATTTTTTTTAAGTTTATAGCCCCAAAGGGGTATATTTATTGAGACAATAATTTACAAAAAATAAAACTCAATATTTCCGTTTTAACAAAAGTTACAATCTATGCATCAAATAACTGAACCCCATTCCCTTAACCCCTTAGTGACCAAGCCTGTTTGGGCCTTTATGACCAAGTTTTTTTTCTTCCTTTTTTTATGGTCTCGTTCCAAGAGCTATAACTTTTTTATTTTTTCATCTATATAGCTTTATGAGGGCTTGTTTTTTACAGGACAAGTTGTAGTTTTTAATGCCGCCATTTCGGGGTACACATAACTTTCTGATTAACTTTTATTAACTCTTTCTGGGAGTGAGATGGGGAAAAATAGCAATACTGCCACTGCGTTTTTACATTATACATTTTTTGGCGTTAATTTTTCGGTACAAATAACATAATATCTTTATTCTCTGGGTCAGTACTATTACAGTGATACTAAATACTTATAATTTTGTTTACGTTTTACTACTTTTTTTGCAATAAAACACCTTTTATTAACCAAAAAAATGATTTTGCATTGCCACTTCACAAGACCCATAATTTTTATTTTTTATTTTTTATATGGAATAGTGTGAGGGCTTGATTTTTGAAAGACGACTTGTATTTTTCATTGGTATGATTTTGGAGTAAATGCCGCTTTTTGATCGCTTGTTATTACGTTTTTTTCGGTGGAAACTAAATAAATTCGAAATTCTGTCTTTTTTTATTTTTTATTTTTTACGGCGTTCACCATAGGGGATAATTTATGTAATATTTATGTAGTCCCGGTCGTTACGGACGCGGCAAAACCAAACATATGGGGGATATTTTCTTTTTGCAATTTTTTTCATTGAAAAGCGTATTTTCAATGGAAAAAAAAGCATATTTTTTTATTTTATGGAATTTTTTTTATTTAATAAATGTGTATTTTTTTTCTATTTTTTTTACTACTTAATAGTCCCACAAGGGGACTATAATATACAGTATTTTGATTGCTTTTAAAATGTAATGCATTATCTCTATAATGCATTGCATTTCAATATCAATGCTATTCAAACATTGACCAGCAGGCTGCGCCAGAGAGGCACAGCCTGCTGGAGGTAACGAAAGACAGGCTCGGGGCCCTGATCGGAAGCAAGGTAAGCTTCCCAACACATCAGCACCCCGCGATCGCATTTTCGGGGTGCTGATGGGAGACAGAGGGAGTCCGCTCCCTCTGTCACCACTTTACATGCAGCGGGCGCCATTGCGCCCGGCATGTAAAGGGTTAAACAGCCCGGATCGGTACTCCTGCTCATCCGGGTTCTTAGAGCAGGGACCCGGCTCTCATGTGAGAGCCAGGTCCACGCTCCCCGCTGCACGGGGGAGCCGTGCAGCGCTTAAACTGGGCCGCCGTAAAAACGCGGCGGCCCAGCCTAAGGCCCCTTAGTGACCGCCGTAAAAACACGTATGGGTGGTCACTAAGGGGTTAAAAACCACTTATGACACATAAAAGGCGCTCTCTTTTTATCAATTAAAACATATTGGTACATTTCATCTAAAATCATCTTTAAAACATTTTCTTCAGTAATAAATTCATGCTTAAAACATAAAATATTTCTGGCCGACCATAGAGCTGCTTTCACACAATTGGTGATCTTTCATGCCATTACTCCTTTAATCCTTGAGGGGCATTCCAGGTCACCATAAAAAAAACACCGTTCATAGTTATGGCTTTTAGTCCCGTGATCTTCTTTAATAGGGGTAACATTTTTATCCAAATCTTCTGCGCAAAGTAACAGTACCAAAAAAGGTGGAAGACATCCTCTTCATCCCTACAACCTCCTCTGGGACATTCTGCGGTGCTTGCCAGTCCTCTTCGGTGCTGGAATGCCCGGCATGGAAGACACTCATGTACGCAGCTCCAGGCCAAGTCTTTCTGTAAGTTAAAAAGATTATTAATATTTACATCTTTCCATATTTTCTTACATTTTGTGTCATTAAAATTCCTGATTGGGGCTGTCATTTTTCCATCTTTTATATTTTTTAAAATCATTTTACTACTCTTTAATTCTTCTACCCTTTTCTCGCTTAGATTAAAAAGAGACACTATTTTATCTAAAATTTTATAAGACTCAGGTAAGTTAAAAGCATATGGGGAGTTTAAAACCGTATTAAACCAATTATGCTTTCTCATAAAAAAAAAACTGTATTATATCTGATAAAATAGGACCAAGAATTATCTTTAAAAAGGGTATTAAAACAAAGACTAAAATATTTAATTAAAAGAAAACCTTTAATATCTGGGAAGTCTTTTCCACCTTTACTCTTAGGAAGCACTACCAACTCTCTTTAACTTCTCCATCCTGGACCCCCATAAAAAATTAAAACAAGCCTTATTAATTTTTTTTTAAATACGCTCAGGGGGCGGAAAGACCAAACTTAAATAGAGTAAAATAAGCAATAAAATCATTTTTGCAATTAAAACTTTACCTTCCATGGTGAGCTTCCTAAGGTTTCACGTACAAATTTTATTATTTATTTTCTCTGTCACCGTGTCCCAGATTTTAAGCCCGTCATTAGACTCACTGAAGGTGAGACCTAAAACCTGCACAGATTCAGACTCAGGAATAGAAATGTCTGTTAAAATCATGTCTCCAATGTTTAAAAGGTTACTCTTATTAAAATTAACTTTAAAACCAGAGAAACAACAGAAATGTTCCACCTGCTTGGAGACTTTTTGTACAGACAGGGTGTCCCTGCAGATTATTGCTACCTCATCCATGTACCCCACAACTTTGGCCTCTTGTCCCCCCCCCCCCCCGCCCGGCAGGGGGACTCCTCTTATTTGTTTGTCTCTTCTCAAGGTGCACAAAAAAGGCTCTAGCACACAGATAAAAAGTAGTGGGAACAAGGGACACCCCTGTTTTACGCCTGATTTTAAAAAGACATCCTGAGTCTTAAAACCGTTGATTAAAATCTTACTTGTGCAGTTGTCATAAAAAGCCTTTAAAGATTGTATAAAACCTTCCGGTATACCCATTTTCCATAAGACCTGGAACAGATAAAAGTGTGAAACACGGTCAAAGGCCTTCTCAAAATCTAAAGATAAAATTGCTGCCTTCCCTTTTCTCTCTTTAATATTGTTTATGGCATCTTTTAAAAGATTTAAGTTGTCCCAAATGCTTCTCCCAGGTACCCCACAGACCTGGTTGTGATGTATCACCTTATGAATTATCTTTTTTAACCGGTTTGCGCAGATCTTGGCCATAATTTTGTAATCACAATTCTATAAGGTGATAGGCCTCCAAATTTTGATGTCTGTTTTGTCTCCTTTTTTGTATAGCAAGGAGTCTTCTCCTTTTTTCCAGGAACCCAAAGAAAGGAGAAAAAAGAGACAGGAGGCCGCGCCTCGTGTGTGTGGCTGTATTTTTGGTCTAATTGCACTGTATACAAGAAGCGTTTACCGTATGTTGTTGTGTGGAGCCACAACAACTGTAAAAGGCTTGTGCTGGTATTCTCCCGTCCAGCATGCGGGGTCCTGTACTGCTGCCAAAGGTTCTTTTTTCTCTGCCCCAGAAGTGGCAGGAGAAATAAGTATGAAGATAAAAAGTAGTGTTTTTTTTTAACCCTTTTTGCGGCGCTGAAAACAGGAGGCAAGTTCTCATAAAATATTTTAAAAAAGTAAAGTAGCTTATTTATTCTTTTGTCAACGCGTTTCAAGGGCGCACAGCCCTCTTCGTCAGGACAATAAAAGCATATGTTGTATCATATTAAAACATCGTCTTTTAAAAGGGGTATTTTGGCGGGCAGGCCAGTGGTTTGCTGGGCGGGGAGCTGATGTGCATGACGTCATTTGTGGCGTCACTTGGAGGAACGCCCATCACTATCTGGCTGTCACTAAGGATATGGTGATCGCTATTTTTTAGCGGCTGGTTGTTAACTATATGGTATGCATGTCTTTTTGTTAGTATTAGTATGTGCTGGCCGGCTTTTCATTGTTACGGTGGTGTGCGGCATGTTTCGGTACCCTGATCTGGTGTTTCGTGCATATTTTGGGCTGCTGCCGGCACTGTAAAGTAGGGGGGATAAGTGACTCGGCAACGCTCCAGGTGCCCGTAGGTGTCAGACTACAGTAGATCTATGGATGCTGTGATGACAGCATGATGGGTGGGGGGGTCCGTCCTGAGTTGCTTATCAGGGTGCTGCAAGTGGCGGACTATGTTGGCGCTATGGTTTTTTGTGTGTGTAGGGAGCGGACTGTGGTCTGCTGCTGGGTTTCGATGTTCTTATGGGTAAGGGGGTATTTCACTATAAGGCAGCAATGGGAGCGCATCACAGATAGCCGTATTTTTGTGCATGTGAATGCAGCAGGGTCCCTGTGTTTAATCTCTTACGGTGGGAAGGTATATCCTTTGGAGTTGTTTTCTGGCATTTTGACCAGGTAAAAAGGAAGGAGTGCAGTGATTCTTCTTAGTTGGGGATTGTATTTTTATTTTTATTTTATGTTTGTATATATATATAAGCCCAGGATTCTGTCTTATCATATTGTGTATAGTCAAAATACTGTCGGTAAATTTTTATGTTTGTGTATATTGATATTAATATTTATTTGTTTTGTTTTTTGTAGATTGCGTTTTGTTTGTTAGGATTCCGGGCTGAAGACGGTCATATCGTCCGCAAGTAGTATCACTGTATTTGTCATTTGTTTTGTAGCAGAGAGTGCTGTCACAGGAAAGGGAAGGTGTTGTATTTTTGTTGATATGTTTTGATGTGGCAACATTTTATCAAAGGTGTTTCTATATTTATAACTTGAAACAGGGGTTGGGTACCTTGTTAGTTGTATTTTGGTCATAGGATGGGAGGATAACGGGAAAGGGAGAATAAAAAGAGGCTCTATATATTTTATATTGGAAAATATATTTCATTAGGAAATGAATTGGAGGGTGTATGTTTACAGTATGGTTTCTGAAATTGCGTTGAGCCCATATGGTGCAAGGGTATCCAGCTGGTATATCCAGTATACTTCTCTCTTTTGTAGAGTATTAAATCTGTTGAAGGGATTTTCTGGTATAAAATCGATTGGGGTGTTTTTCTTTATCAATTGTTGATGCACAGTGTCTGGAAAGGCTGTGTTTGAGGTATTGTCTGCGTATATTGTATCTGTGTTGGTTTACACGGTTATGTAGGCCCTGGGTTGTGCGTCCCACATACTGGAGGCCACATTTACATTCGATCAGGTATATCACGTAGCAAGTTTGACATGTCATATGGTGTTTGATCATGAATGTGGATCCATTTTTGTTTGAAGAGAAATGTGTGCGGTTGTGTGTAATAACCTTACAACATAAACAGGTTTTTATTCCGCATTTAAAACTGCCTTTCTGGTCTGGCCTATCTCTTTCCGCGGTTTTTTCATGTTGTCTTGGTTTGCTGGGGGCTAGCATGTTTTTCATAGTGGGGGCTCTTCTATGAATGATTCTTGGTTGTGATGACAGATATTTATCGAGATAAGGATCTTGTTGTAAAATATGCCAGTTTTTGGCTAATATTGAACGGATGGTTTTGTTAGATGTGTTATATTGGGTAATTAGGCTTAAGTGCATCTCTGATTTTTGTTCATTCTTAGTACCTTTTTCTAGGCAGGTTTTTTGTGATATTTGTGCGGTTTTTTCGTATGCGTCCTTTATTAGTTTTTTAGGGTACCCTTTTTGATTGAATCTTTTTTGTATTATTTTTGCTTGTAGGATAAAGTCTTCCCCTTTTGTGCAGTTCCGTCTGATTCATTTGTATTGGCTGTAGGGGATATTTTTGAGCCATTTTTTATGATGAAAGCTTGTGAAATGTATATAACTGTTTGTGTCTACTGTTTTGAAGTATGTTTTGGTTGTCAGATGGTTATTCGCACTGGTGATTGTAATGTCGAGAAAGTCAATTGTTGTCTTGTTGAAACTTGGGGTAAAAGAGATTCCCCAGTCTGTGGCGTTTAGCTGGGTGCAGAAGTCTTGGGCTTGCTTATCACTACCATCCCAGATGATGAACAGGTCATCTATATATCTCCTATAGTAGATGATATGTTTGTTTGGTTTGGCGGTGTTCAAGATGTGTTCCTTCTTGAATTCGCCCATAAAAAGATTTGCGAACGTCGGTGCCACTTTCGTCCCCATCGCGGTCCCCCTGCGCTGGTGATATGTGGTGTGGTTATAGATGAAAAAGTTGTTTTCTAAAATGAATTTTAGACTTTCTAAGAGGAAGGTTATCTGTTGTGGATTTAATGTTTTATCGTTTGATAGTACTCTATTTATACATTTTATCCCTAGCTCGTGTTGTATATTGGAATATAGTGCAGTGACATCCATAGTGAACAGGGCGTATGTGTCTTTGTATGGAATGTCGCTTAGTTCGCGGATGAGTTGACAGGAGTCGTGTAGATAGCTACAGCCAATACAAACGAATCCCCTACAGCCAATACAAACGAATCAGACGGAACTGCACAAAAGTGGAAGACTTTATCCTACAAGCAAAAATAATACAAAAAAGATTAAATGAAAAAGGGTACCCTAAAAAACTAATAAAGGACGCATACGAAAAAACCGCACAAATATCACAAAAAACCTGCCTAGAAAAAGGTACTAAGAATGAACAAAAATCAGAGATGCACTTAAGCCTAATTACCCAATATAACACATCTAACAAAACCATCCGTTCAATATTAGCCAAACACTGGCATATTTTACAACAAGATCCTTGTCTCGATAAATATCTGTCATCACAACCAAGAATCATTCACAGAAGAGCCCCCACTATGAAAAACATGCTAGCCCCCAGCAAACCAAGACAACATGAAAAAAACGCGGAAAGAGATAGGCCAGACCAGAAAGGCAGTTTTAAATGCGGAATAAAAACCTGCCTATGTTGTAAGGTTATTACACACAACCGCACACATTTCTCTTCAAACAAAAATGGATCCACGTTCATGATCAAACACCATATGACATGTCAAACTTGCTACGTGATATACCTGATCGAATGTAAATGTGGCCTCCAGTATGTGGGACGCACAACCCAGGGCCTACATAACCATGTAAACCAACACAGATACAATATACGCAGACAATGCCTCAAACACAGCCTTTCCAGACACTGTGCATCAACAATTGATAAAGAAAAACACCCCCTAACCAGTACCCCAATCGATTTTATACCAGAAAATCCCTTCAACAGATTTAATACTCTACAAAAGAGAGAAGTATACTGGATATACCAGCTGGATACCCTTGCACCATATGGGCTCAACGCAATTTCAGAAACCATACTGTAAACATACACCCTCCAATTCATTTCCTAATGAAATATATTTCCCGTTATCCTCCCATCCCATGACCAAAATACAACTAACAAGGTACCCAACCCCTGTTTCAAGTTATAAATATAGAAACACCTTTGATAAAATGTTGCCACATCAAAACATATCAACAAAAATACAACACCTTCCCTTTCCTGTGACAGCACTCTCTGCTACAAAACAAATGACAAATACAGTGATACTACCTGCGGACGATATGACCGTCTTCAGCCCGGAATCCTAACAAACAAAACGCAATCTACAAAAAACAAAACAAATAAATATTAATATCAATATACACAAACATAAAAATTTACCGACAGTATTTTGACTATACACAATATGATAAGACAGAATCCTGGGCTTATATATATATACAAACATAAAATAAAAATAAAAATACAATCCCCAACTAAGAAGAATCACTGCACTCCTTCCTTTTTACCTGGTCAAAATGCCAGAAAACAACTCCAAAGGATATACCTTCCCTCCGTAAGAGATTAAACACAGGGACCCTGCTGCATTCACATGCACAAAAATACGGCTATCTGTGATGCGCTCCCATTGCTGCCTCATAGTGAAATACCCCCTTACCCATAAGAACATCGAAACCCAGCAGCAGACCACAGTCCGCTCCCTACACACACAAAAAAACATAGCGCCAACATAGTCCGCCACTTGCAGCACCCTGATAAGCAACTCAGGACGGCCCCCCCCCCCCCCCCCCCCCCACCCATCATGCTGTCATCACAGCAAACCATAGCGCTACTGTAGTCTGACACCTACGGGCACCTGGAGCGTTGCCGAGTCACTTATCCCCCCTACTTTACAGTGCCGGCAGCAGCCCAAAATATGCACGAAACACCAGATCAGGGTATCGAAACATGCCGCACACCACCGTAACAATGAAAAGCCGGCCAGCACATACTAATACTAACAAAAAGACATGCATACCATATAGTTAGCAACCAGCCGCTAAAAAATAGCGATCACCATATCCTTAGTGACAGCCAGATAGTGATGGGCGTTCCTCCAAGTGACGCCACAAATGACGTCATGCACATCAGCTCCCCGCCCAGCAAACCACTGGCCTGCGCGCCAAAATACCCCTTTTAAAAGACGATGTTTTAATATGATACAACATATGCTTTTATTGTCCTGACGAAGAGGGCTGTGCGCCCTTGAAACGCGTTGACAAAAGAATAAATAAGCTACTTTACTTTTTTAAAATATTTTATGAGAACTTGCCTCCTGTTTTCAGCGCTGCAAAAAGGGTTAAAAAATGTTTTTAAAAAGGTAAAATAAATCTTCCCTATAAAACTCAATGGGTATATCATCAGGACCGGCTCTTTTTTAAAACTTTTCACTGTTTCTAAAAAAAAAAATTCGGTAATGTCCTGTAATAAAAGATTTTGAGAGTTAAGATCTAAAACATTTTCCACCACCTTCAGTGAGTCTTTCAAGAAATATTTATCAATTCTTTTCTCATTAAAAAGATCTGCATAAAATTAATGGGCTTTCTTTTTCACCATTAAGCTCCTCGATCTGGGTACGCTTTTGCTGTATTTTTTTTTTTAAATACCTGGAGCAAGTTTCGTTCTCCTCTAGGTGCTTTACTCTAGAACGAAATATAAGTTCTTTTCCTTTCTGCTCCAGGCACTTGGATATTTATTTTTTACTCTCTATAATTTCTTTACTTACATCTATAACCAGATCTCGGAGCCTATATTTCGTCTGTAGACGGGTATTTAATTTTTCATAAAACTCTTTTTCTCTTTGGCTCTAAAATTCCCCTTATTTTTAGTTTCATCTTTTCCCACCAAACTACTGTTGATTCTTGGGGATTTTTTACCCGTCTACAGCGCTTATAAAACACAATAAAATCTGATAAAATGTTGGAGTCATTTAGTAGGGAGATGTTTAATTTCCAACTTTTTTTCTTTTTCTCTTTTCTGCCATACTGTACCTTAAAACACAATAATTTATGGTCTGAAAACACATTTGATAAAAGCTAACAACTAAAAGGCAGTATTTAATAAGAGCAGAAAATAAAATCAATTCTGGACTTACATGTAGCATTACTCCAGATTGCGCCGGCCTCTTCAGATAAATCTATTACATTTCTAAAAAACATCAGTTAGTTTAAAATCTGTGATTTTTCAACATCGAGGAGGTTTTGTCATAATTTCTACTAACTGTGTTTGAGGTCCGGCACTCCCCTCTTGAAATACAATTAAAATCTCCTGCTAAAATCAAAGGGGTAAAATCTCTAACATTTCAGCTCTCTCCTTTTTATCCGTAAAACCATAAACATTTAAAAACTGCCATCTAAAAGCATCAATAAAAGCTTTTACCAATAAAATCCTACCAGGTAAAATCTCGTTAATACAATCGATAAGAACATTCACTATAAAATAAAATCACTATTCCCGCAGACCTAGATTTGTTTGAACCGGACCATACTGATGGCCCCTGCTTCCAGTCTATCTTGTATTTTTTATAATCTTGCCTTTGGGGAATACAGCATTCTTGTAAGAAAAAGACTGTTGCAGTGAAAACCGATAAATAATTAAAAAGCGCTAATCTTTTAGATCTGGAATGTACGATGCGGGTGTTAAAAGAAATGCCATTTAAAAAAGCCATGGTTGGAAGTTTAAAAGGATATATTTTTCTTACCTAAGGCACAGCTTCGGGCATCAATCGGCTAAGCCAGAAATGTCGCTCACATCACCGTCTCCTCCAGCCATCCCAGAGCCTACTGATTCCATTGTCCCAGGAGAGGAGCTTCCATCACTCAGCTGACCCCCCTGGCTGCGCCTCGGCTTTCTCTCTAAAAGGACAAAATGCATTAAATGACCGAAATTAAAACAAGAGTGACATCTTTTCTCTTTCATACATTCTCTAACATCATGTTCTTTGCTTCCACAATTCCTACATGTACTTTTGCAGTTTTATACAACATGCCCATCATTTTTACATCTTCTACAGTATGACGGCATTTTGGCAAAGAATAAGTCTCCCACTATATCCCCTAGTTTAAACCGGGCCGGGGGAAGTATGAATCCCCCTGGAAAGTCTGGGTCGCTGCGACAGATAACCTTATATAACCACTTAGAAGTCCAAATCCCAGCACTGTTAAAAATTTTGGTTACAGATAAAATTTTGTTAAAATATTGGCTTAAAAAGGCGGCGATAATTTTCTCATTGGCAAAGGGATTATACATTTTAATGACCACAGTTTTAGATTCATCCGCCTCATGTTCATAAATTTTTAAGCCCTCTACTCTTTTTTCTTTCTTAACACTCGGGATTCTAGCTACAAAATCTAAAAAAATCGCATTTGTCATAAAGGTAACATCAAATATTCTGCGCCTTGGATAGTCCTGTATTGCTAGAATTTCTTGTTTTTGTATACCGATATTATAGGTTATACTTCTCTTTCTTTTCTTCGGTTACAAAAAGGCGCACTGTATCTTTTATACGGGTGTAGTCTGGGATTTGGTTCTCCTCTTGTTGTTGTCTGGGAATGTTCTCTCTTAATTCTTTCATTCCTCCTCTGGTCTTTTCTTTATCGGCTCCTCTTCTACCTCCATCCTCCTTCAGTGGTCCTCTCTTATTTTCTCCGTTCTTTTCAGGTCGTCCTCCTTTTCCAATTAAGGTAAAATCTTCTCCATCTCCTCCTCCTCGAGCTCCATCTCCTCCTCCTCGAGCTCCTCCTCCTCGAGCTCCTTCTCCTCCTCCTCCTCCTCCTCCTCCTCGAGCTCCTTCTCCTCCTCCTCCTCCTCCTTCTTCTTCTTCTTCTTCTCCTCCTCCTCCTCCTCCTCCTCGAACTACTCCTCCTCGAACTACTCCTCCTCGACCTCGTCCTCCTCCTCAAACTACTCCTCCTCGACCTCGTCCTCCTCCTCGACCTCGTCCTCCTCCTCGACCTCGTCCTCCTCCTCGACCTCGTCCTCCTCCTCGACCTCGTCCTCCTCCTCGACCTCGTCCTCCTCCTCGACCTCGTCCTCCTCCTCGACCTTGTCCTCCTCCTCGACCTCGTCCTCCTCCTCGACCTCGTCGGTCATCTGCCATAGTTGTAAAAATGGCGCTTTTGAATATCTCTGCGAATGCAAGGATACGAATGCTCCTCCAGTCGTCTCCTGGAGGTAACGGGGGATCGCAACTCGAAGTTCCCAGGACTAAGCCTCTCTGCCAATAGCAGCAGTGGGGTGAAGTCCAGGCTATAAACCTGAACGACCCCCCCAGGCCGAGAGAGAGGGTACCCAGGAACACCTTCTGACTTCCAACCAAGTGCAGCACACAAGATTATAATTTTTTTTTCTTAACCACTCAGTGGTTAGATAATTGCAACTTGACAAGCAAGCAATCCAAGTATATTCATACTTCTGGAAATGCATTTATAACCTCAGCATCGTGGCACACAATTTGTATATTTATTTCTTGTGCAAGAAAAAAACATATACCTTAACCAAGAAAAACCATTTCTTATGCTTCCATATACCTTCCGCATCCATTCCACCATTCCCATTGATATATCACATACAACCTAGACAATATCAATCTCACACATTCAGTAGCCGACAAATCACACTTACGCAAACAACCTCACTCTGCTTCAAACCTACAATATCACATACAATTTCATCCTTGCGAATCTTCTCTATCACCATTTTCTTAGACTTTAAATCATTCATACTAAGTGACCACAAATCATACTTTTTAATAAAACTTATAATACAAACATACCACACAGGACATCTAAATGCAACTGGAACCCTCGCATCACGTACATACCACTTCAATCCATACAACAACCATCCAGAAATATACCGAACCATATGTGAACATTTATTCTTCTTCTCAAGTAAAACCACAATTAATTTAATATAGTTAACACTCAAGAAAATATGTAAATCCACCAGACCCAATCCACCATTTTTTATCAATTTATACACAGACTCTCTTTTAAGTTTTTCCATTCGACTACCCCAAAGAAAAAGAAAAATTATTCTTTCGACCTTTCTTGCATTCCTAACACTACCAGGGAAAATAGAGAAAACAAAGAGAATAATGGGCAAGATCACCGCCTTAATAACAAACTTTTGGAGGCTCAGAGAATTATCCCTGACTGGTAAGATTCATATCTTATTTTCTATTTTTTTTCCACATTCATTCCAACTTTCACATCCACTCAAATCATCATTAAACCACACACCTAAAATCTTCACAGCACCCACTTCATTCTTAACACCCTCCAAAATAATATTCTTCTCTCTAAAACATTTAAAAACACATTTTGACCAATTAACTCTGAAACCTGCACTGCAAAAGAAGTCTAGACAAAGTTTCCCTCTCCTAATTGCTGCCATATTATTATTTACAATAACCACATCATCCATATAACCTAATACATTAACAGACTTACCCATACTCCCCGGAATCAGCATACCATTCATAACTTTATCCTTCCTTATAATACACAATAAAAACCTCAATAACACACACAAACAACATAAAGGACAAAGGACATCCCTGTCTCACTACCGATTTAACCTCAATTACATCACTCAGCCTACCATTAACCAAAATACAACTTTTAGCTTCCTTATATAAACTTTCAATACAACCCAGAAATTTCTTCGGAACCCCCATTCTTAACAAAACCATAAACATAAATTCATGCAAAACTCTATCGAAGGCCTTTTCAAAATCAATCATAAATACCATACATTTTTGCTTCCTACACATACTATCACCAATCAAATCACGCGCAAGAATTAGATTATCACTCATACTCCTTCCAGGCACAGCACATACTTGATCATCATTTATTACACTTCCAATTACCCTTCTCATTCTTCCTGCCAAACACTTACTGAAAATTTTATAATCTGAGTTCAATAAGGATATTGGTCTCCAGTTTTCCAACTTTTTTTTTATCCCCCTTCTTATATATTAAGACAACCACACTCTGTTTCATACTTTCACTTATAACGCCATGTTCCCACATATACTTAAAAACATCTACCAAATCATTACCCAACCATTCCCATGCTTTTATATATAATTCAACAGGCAGACCATCAATACCAGGCGTCTTATTTTTCTTACTTTCCATCAACATTTTCATAATTTCATCCCTTGTAATCTCAACAGACAAAAACTTACACTCATCCTCAGTCAACCTATCATCCAGTTTATTTAGAGCATCATACATCAAACTTTTATCAATCCACTTGATAGAAAATAAACTTTGATAGAAATTTTCAACTACTTTCATCATCTCTTCACCCTTGACACATACATCATTATTGTTCAAAATCTCATCCATATCATTTCTCATACCACAAGCTTTTTTAAAGAAAAACTAAGTACATTATTCGTCCTTCTCTAACAGTTCTATCTTAGATCTGTATATTAACTCCTTCCCCTTCTTTTCCACAATCAATTTCCTTAGTTTTCCTACATCATCCAACAAAACACTTAACATCCTCTCCCATAGCACGCAATCGCAGTAACCATTCATATCTTCTATTCAAATTTTCATGTTCCTTCCTTAATATCTTTGCCTTTTTGTAACCCCACCTTACAAAAAAATTCTTGATCTTAGCTTTAATCCAATCCCACCATTTTAATATGTCATCAAAATCATCCTTCTTCAGTTTCCACCGCTCATACATACTTCTAAAATCACCCAAAATCCTTTCGTCTTCTAACAGTCTCACGTTCAGTTTCCATACACCTCTCCCACGCCTGTTAACAAAATCACCTATGTACATGACTTTGTGAAAAACTTTTACATGATAAACCCTTATTAACAAAAAAGAAATCTAATCTTGAACTAATATTATCCCTATATGAAAAATACGTATCAGGTGGAGTACCCCCTTTAGAAGCTGCAACATCTATTAGTGAGAGATCAGAAATCAACCGACACAATCTCCTCCTAGTAACATCCTTTTTGTTTCCCTCAATCACACAGTTAAAGTCGCCTAAAACAATAGTAGGCATTCTACCAGTCAGATACACACTCAATTTATCAAGCAATTCCAACCTCTCTTCTTTCTTAACAGACGCATACACATTAACCACCCTCACGTTCCATTTCCCGTACTTTATAATTGCAATTATACATCTACCGGTCTCCACCACAGTGTAACTATCAAAAGCTAAGACCCTATTCCCCAATATTATCCCAACACCATTGTTTTTGTTAGTCGGGGATCCCGACCAAATAGAAGCCCCCTCGAACCAGTCTTTCTGACATGAATTGTCTAAGATGCCACACTCTTGAAGACAAATAATATCCGCTTTGAAATTTTTAAGGTAGTCAAAAATAGCAACCCGTCTTGCCTTATATTTCAACACACGAACATTTAGGGATATCACATGACATGTAATTTGGGTCTCCATACTTTAATATTTTGCATGGTGTAATTACCGGTACACCAAGTTTTCCTCAACCTACTCCGTCGAGAGACGGGTAACCGGTGGCGCAGATAGCACCTTCTCCTCCGTCTAAAAAAGATGCACTAGGCGAGATTGAGTACCCTGGATGCACAACCCTCTCAGGACTTAACTCCTCTTCACTTATTGGAGACATCACCTTTTGACGCTTTGGAATTTGACTCAGATCATCTTCAATACTCCGTGCAACAGCTGTGTTGAAATCAACTTGACCACCAGTCTCCATTCCACTAGTCTCTTCACGAGGAGACTCCTGAGCCTCCCACAATACAGGAGATGCGGGAAGGGGAGAGAGAGAACCCCCCTCACCATCACCATGAAGACCAGACTGCACATCAGCAACAAAGTTCGATAACTCACTAATGTCCATTTCCGCATTGCCCTCTGCCAGAACTTCAGCAACCATACTTGCTGTAATTTCCTCAGCCACTTCTACTGCTTGGATTACTGGACACTTGGGGTTTTCTGCCCCTTCTGCCAAGGACACTGGCTCTACCGAGCCTCCTGCAACATGCACCTGAAGCACAGAATTTACTTCCCCTCTCTTTACAAGTCTAGATGGGACGGATTGTCTAGTCATTACATCCGCATAAGTCCGTATATCAGACCTTGAGGGACATCTACTAAATGCATGACCTTCTATGCCACAAACATTACAAACAGGATCATTGTTGCAACATCTAGCTGAGTGTCCAGTTTTGCCACAACCAATTACACCGAGTAGATGAAATACAATTCTCCAAGGTATGACCATATGTCTTGCAATTTCGACAAAAGGCTGGAGCATTGTCAAAAAAAAGAACACCTGAATTTTTCCCAATAGCAAAGTTTTTGGTCGGATAACGTATACCAGCAGGACCAGTAGGGTCCTCTCCAAAACGAACAAAAAATTTATGTTTACCAGACCACAAGCCTTCAGAGTTCAGTATTTTGTGCGAGTATTTCACATGGGAGCAATAATTCTGCAAAAAAAGTTCAATATGGTCAACACTCACGTACGGATTATACATGAGTACAATCAAATGGACATCCTCTTTTGATAATAAAGTGAAACTTAAGCCGTCTAACCTCATGTTAAATTAATTATCTTTAAGGCAATGGTAAAAGTTCTGATAAACAGATACAGAATCCAAAACTAAAGTATACGTGCCTTGTCGAAGACCTTGTAGACAAAAGATGTCGCTCTTATTGACACGAAGAATCTTGTAGAGAACTTCCCGCACAAAGAATTCCAAACGAAAGGCATCCCTCTTTTCCTTGGCAACGTAGATAGAAACTCCATTCCGGACCCGGGGTTCCCGGTCATTTGTGTGGCAGATAGACACGACCATGATCACCTCTCTTCAGTAAGCCAGTGCCTACCCCCAAAAGCAGCAAGTGGCTGAAGCCTTTAAAAAAGGCGATGCCACAGGGCCAAGGGCATGGCAATGCTTCCTCCGGCCAAGACACTTGATCTTAGCCGGAAGGCCGAGAAGCGATAAACCGCTCGGCCTCGACAACCGGGTCGCTTCTCCACAATGCAGAGCACTTCTCAAGGCAACAGCCTACAGGCCCTTAGCCCCAGCCACAGTCCGGGAGGCTTCTTTCTCTCACAAACCAGGGAAAACGTGCGTCATACGCTCAGAAATCACCAGCATGCTCCTCTTCGTGTTCGCCATCTGCATAGCTCCGCCCACCCGCCACTTTTGGCCACGCCTTTTCTTCGCACGCAATTCCTGGTGCCAAAGCAGGCCAAGCAGAAAAACTGATAGGAGGAGTGAATGGAGAAGTAGTGGAAAAAAAAAAAAAAAAGGGTATGCATTGTTGATTGTGATGTCAGGGCCCTTGTGATGTCATCCACTGACCTGACCTTACTTGACCTCTGACCTGACAAGACTCCTGTGACAAATGCAGTGTTCTATCCATTGTCCAGACAAGGTAGGTCCAGCTGCTGCTGCAGATACATAAGAAGTGCTGGACTACTTTTTAGCCTCCAAGTAATCCAGTTCAAATGATAGATCCACAAGAGGGATACACAGGCAAACTTTACTCATTTATTAAAGCACTGGAAAAGGAAAATGGTTACATCCAGCCAACTTGCTACAAAAGTGTCAATTCCCAGGGACAACTCAGCATCCCAGGTGTGCACAACAGGCCCAAATCAAACCCAAGGTAAGGTGCGTGGAGGTCCAAACACTTCATTCAGGTGATAAGCCAATTAACCCATTAGTCTTAATTGGATTTAGGGTGTGAGGAGACTGGCTGGCTGGGTTGCTTGGTGCTGGAACAAACCAACAGCTGATGCAATTAGGAGGAGATTGACAGACTAGATGCAGGTATTATATGCAGAAAGCAGCACAGCATTGACTGACTGACTGACTGACTGGGCAGACAGAGGAGAAGCTGAAGTGCAGACTCCTGAGGCAGGACACACACAACTTTCCACTTGCTTGCTGGAAGGATGATGCTTGCAATCTATCTATTTCATTCAGTTTTTTCATACTGGATTAGAAGGGGTGCATCGGTCCTGGAGGTACTGCAATACCAGCTCAATGCATGGAGTGGACAGAACAAGCTCTTTTTCCATCTCCCTGTTCGAAAAATCAATTTAATATATGGTCCCCAGATAGGGGACGTATCAGATATTAAACTGATAAGAACAGATTTTTTATTTATTTTATTTATTTAAAATATGCAAAAAGACTCGACCTAAACAATAATACGGGAAAATGTCAGAGAAAACAACTCTCAATACATAAAATAAACATTATGGTACATAGTAATTATTTCGAATCTCTTCATAATAACATAGTAATTTATAACATAACTTCTCATTCCTGCGAAAAAAAGAAGACAAAAAAATTTATCATCTCAACCAGAATTTCCATTTTTTATATTTCCTATGCCTTCAGCATCATCAATACCCAATTTTGCTCGATCATTGAGTACATATAAAAATAACCTTCTACGAATCATGCCCAGACTTTCATTCACCTCAATCATACTTTGCTTAAACACAAAAATATTATGCACATCCCACAGAACTTCTTTTACACAACTCACAATAAACCACAACACTCTCGCTTCCTTTCTACCCAAACCACACAATCCATACATCATCATGTAAAAAGACAACACTTCAACCCCAGTCAAACCTTTTATTATTTTTTCCATACCTTTCCAAACACTCTTGACGTATTCACACTCCCAAAATAAATGAATATAATTCTCACATTCTCCACAACCATCTCTTGGACACACCTCACTATTAACCAATTCCCACCTCCGCTGAAATTCTCTTGTTGGTTATCACTTATGAACCGGCATCCATGCCAAGTCTTTCTGTCTATTAGTTTACTCTTTATCGCACACTTTCTTCCACACTCTCTAACTCTCAACCTCTGTCAAACCATCCACGCATTCAACAGTCTCTCTATCTTCTAACATTCCCATTATCTTTCCCTTTTCACACCACTCATCCCTAGTCACATTATTTAACTCATTTCTTCTAATACATCTATCTATCCTAGCATAGAACCAGGGAGGGTCAGACCCAGTGGGTACCCTCAAGTCTCTAGTCATCAATTGATATTTTAACCCCTTCCCGACCGCAATCTGTATATATACGTGATATCTGCACATACCCCGTGCAGCTACCACGTGTATAGACATCAAGCCAGCTATTTAATCCAAGCGCTGCAAAGCGCTTGGATTAAAGCTTCTGCCCCTGCCCTGCTGCTGTCAAGGACAGCATACAGTCTAGCAATGCCAGCAAGGGGCCAATCAGAGTGGCCCCTTGCTAGCAATCGATCCGATTGGTTAGTCTGTGCAGACTAACCAATCGGATCGCGGCAGTGTTAAAATGCCGGTTTCAGGCTTTGATCTGCGCTCTGCAGATCAGAGCCTGAAATAAAGTAGTGTGTAATGAAGCCCCCCCATCTGTGCCCCCTTCCTGTGTGCCTCCAACCTCCCCACCCCTCCTGTGAGCCCTGCCTCCGATGCGATCCCCGCCCCCCCATCCATTTTTTGTATCCCTGATGCGGTCCGCCTACTCCCCGCCATGTATGCATGATCAACCCCCAAAATGTGCCCCCTCCTGCTGGCCATGCCCCCCCCTTTACAGCGCTGCCCCCTATCTGTGCCTCTTGCCCCCGATGCGGTCCCCCTGCTTTATTTGATGTCGGCGGCTCCATTCCTGAGCCGCCGACATCAGCAGCGAGTGTCAGCTGTATGCTGACACTCTGCTGTAACCCCTTAGATGCCGCGGTAGCGGCATCCATGGGGTTAATAGAGGGAGGGGGCTCCCTCTCTCAACCATCGGGGCTGCTGCGCTGTGATTGCAGTGCCCGATGGTTGCCATGCCATTTGCAAAAGCGCCCGGTGTCGCCATCTACAGGACATTTGATAGTATTGTACTTTGCAATGCAAAAGCATTGCGAAGTATAGTACAGCCATCAGCCCCACTGGATCTTCAAGATCCAAGTGGGACTTGATAAAAAAAAGTGAAAATAATAAAAGTAAAAATAAATAAATAAATAAAAATGTAATTAAAAAAAAAATTGCCTTTTCCTATAAAAAAAAAAAAAAAAATAGACATATTAGGTATCACTGCGTCCGTAACGACAGTCTTTATAAATATATCACATGATTGACCCCGTATGATAAACACCATAAAAAATAAAAACTGTCAAAAAAGCCATTTTTGTCACCTTACACCACAAAAAGTGCAACACCGAGCGATCAAAAAGGCGTATGTCCTACAATATGGTAGCAATAAAACCGTCACCTCATCCCGCAAAAAATGAGACCCTACATAAGAAAGTTGCTCAAAAAATAAAAAAAACTATAGCTCTCAGAACACAGAGACACTAAAACATAATTTTTTTTATTTCAAATATGCCATTATTGTGTTAAAGTGAAATAAAAAAAAAAGTGTACATATTAGGTATTGGCGCGTCCGTAACAACATGCTTGATAAAAATATCACATGACCTAACCCCTCAGGTGAACACCGTAAAAAAGAAAAACAGTGCCAAAAAGCAATTTTTTTCACCGTACATCACAAAAAGTGCAACACCAAGCGATCAAAAAGGCATATGCCCCCAAAAATAGTACCAATAAATCTGGCACCTTATCCCCAAGTTTCCAAAATAGGGTCACTTTTTGGGAGTTTCTACTGGATGGGTGCATCAGGGGGGCTTTAAATGGAACATGGCATCTAAAACCAGTCCAGCAAAATCTGCCTTCCAAAAACCACATGGTGCTCCTTTTCTTCTGCGCCCTGCCGTGTGCCCGTACAGCAGTTTACGATCACATGTGGGGTGTTTCTGTAAATCTCAGAATCAGGGTAATAAATATTGAGTTTTGTTTGGCTATTAACCCTCGATGTGTTAAAGAAAAAAATGCAATAAAATGGAAAATCTGCCAAAAAAGTGAAATTTTGAAATTTATTCTCCATTTTCCTTTAATTCTTGTGGAACACCTAAAGGGTTAACAAAGTTTGTAAAATCAGTTTTGAGTAACTTGAGGGGTGTAGTTTCTACAATAAGGTCGTTTATGGGGGTATCCACTATGTAGGCCCCACAAAGTGACTTCAGACCTGAACTGGTTCTTAAAAAGTGGGTTTTAGAAATTTTCTTAAATTTTAAGAATTGCTTCTAAATTTCTAAGCCTTCTAACGTCCCCAAAAAAATTAAATGACATTTCCAAAATGATGCCAACATAAAGTAGACATATGGGAAATGTTAAGTAATAAATATTTTATGAGGTATCCCTTTCTGTTTTAAAAGCAGAGAAATTGAAATTTTGAAAATTGCTAATTTTTCAAACTTTTTGGTAAATTTGGGATTTTTTCATAAATAAAGGTGAAATATATTGACTCAAATTTATGACTATCATGAAGTACAATGTGTCACGAGAAAACAATCTCAGAATGGCTTGGATAAATAAGTGTTCCAAAGTTATTACCACATAAAGTGACACATGTCAGTTTTATAAAATTTGACCTGGACACTGGGGCATCAATGACCCTTGGTCATGAAAGGGTTAATAACACTCTCCCTGCCAGATATCTCAACATACAACCAAACACATTCTCCAATTTACTAACAGTCATACAGAAACTTGCATACTTCACAGCCAAAAACCTATCAATATCTATCATACCTTTCCCACCATTCACCCTTTTCTTCACCACTTTATCTCTTTTTAACTTCTCCATTCGCGAATTCCAAAGAAATAAAAATACCATTCAAATTACTTTTGCTAGAGTTCTATCAGGGGGGGGGAGGGGAAACATAGTTAACATACAACAAAATAGGTAAAATAACAGCCTTAATAACCAGCACTCTTCCTTCAATAAATAAAGTCCTTAAAGACCAAAAATGGATTTTCTTTTGTACTTTAGAAAGCACCCCATCCCAATTTGCCTTCCCAAATAAATCATCAAAAATCACTCCTAACACTTTTTTGCCACCCTCTATTACCGGCCACACGCAAATATCATTTTCCATCCATTCCCAAAAAAACTTGCACCCACTCTTATCCACATTTAATTTAAAACCACTCATCAGACAAAAACATTCAATCAACAATTTAGACCTTCTAACCGCCGCCATGGACTTGCACACCACCGTCACATCATCCATATAGCCAATCACACGCACATCTTTACCCATGCTTCCTGGAACATCCACACCTCTCATCACTTTATCACGCCTAATCATCCCTAACAATGGCTCAATCGCACAAATGAATAGAATTGGAGACAAGGGACAACCCTGTCTCACACCAGACCTAACACGCACTTCCTTGCTCAAAAAAACATTCACCTGAATCTTACTCACAATACCTTTATACAAACACCCAATCCATCCAATCATCTTCTCAGGCACTCCCATCTTCTCTAAGACTTTAAACATAAACTCATGTACAACCCTATCATACGCTTTCTCAAAATCCACACCCACAACAGCCACACCTTGTTTTCTAGTTTTACAATCATACAATACATCCAAACCAACCAAACACTCAGAAATCCTCCTACCTGGTACAGCACACCACTGTTCTTCACCAACCATACACTCTACCTGCTATTACTTTAGCAATAATTTTGTAGTCACAATTTAGAAGCGCTATCGGCCTTCAATTTTTCAAGCACTTATTCTCACCCTTCTTATACAATAACAAAATTATACTTTCTTTCATACTTTTTATTAATTCCCTTTTTCCCACACCTCCTTACATACTTTCTACACATCATCTCCAATCATCTCCCAAAACGTACAATAAAATTCAACAGGCAGCCCTTCACTCCCCGCCACTTTCCCTTTCCTCATCCCATTCACAGCTATTTCTATTTCACTTTTCCTAACATCACTACTCAAAAACTCTTTTATCCACTGTATTTAAACTACCCTCAACATAACTCAGACACTCACCTTCCAAACTACAGGGTGGGCCATTTATATGGATACACCTTAATAAAATGGGAATGGTTGGTGATATTAACTTCCTGTTTGTGGCACATTAGTATATGTGAGGGGAGAACCTTTTCAAGATGGGTGGTGACCATGGCGGCCATTTTGATGTTGGCCATTTTGAATCCAACTTTTGTTTTTTCAATAGGAAGAGGGTCATGTGACACATCAAACTTATTGGGAATTTCACAAGAAAAACAATGGTGTGCTTGGTTTTAACGTAAATTTATTCTTTCATGAGTTATTTACAAGTTTCTCTTTGTTTACAGCCATTGACATGTCGCCGAGGTTAACACTTGAGGAGCGGATAGAAATTGTGTTGATGTCTGGTGAACACAGTAACCGGGTCATTGCAGCAGATTTCAATGCAAGACACCCTACGAGACCACTAATCTCCCATGCTACAGTTAGCAAACTGCTTGCTAAGTTTCGTGAAACTGGTTCAGTGTTGGATTTGCCAAAATGTGGACGCATGAAATCTGTCTCTAATGAAGAAACATCAGTGGCTGTCCTAGCTTCATTCAGCAAGAGCCCACAGCGTAGCACTCGCCGTATGTCACTGGAGAGTGGCATTAGTCGAACATCCCTTCGGCGGATATTAGCTACTCACAAATGGCACCCTTACAAACTCCAGCTACTACAGCATCTCAACGAGGATGAGCCAGATTGGCGCACTGAATTTGCAGAATGGGCAAAACTAAAATTGGAACAGGACCCCTCCTTTTAAAGGGACCCTTCTCCTTTTAAACTCCTTGACGGACAGAGACCTAGAAACAAAAACAAAATCGATTCTAGATGAGATATTCCCAGTGTTATTGAAATAGGTAAAACCAAAAGAACCATCATCTTTCTCCCTGAAAGCATCTTTGAGATTAAATAAACTGACCAATTCTTTTAACTGTTTTCCCGTACTATTCATCCCACTCTCCCCGCCACCCCGCACATTACTCCTATCCCCTCTATCTATTGTAAAGTTAAAGTCCCCAACTAAGAAGGTTTTTTCCCTCCCCCCAAGAAAAAAATACAGTCTTTCAAAAACCTCCCCCCTCTCTTTCCTCCCAGTCGGTGCATAAACGTTAAATAATCTATAACACTCCCATCGAAATTCAAAAACCACCAGTAACACTCTCCCTTGAACTAGATGGATTACCTGTTTGACATGAATTTCCCTCCCCTTAAACAAAATCCCCACCCCACCACTCCTCCCTTGTGATACAGACCACACAGCTTCCCCACCAGCCCATACAGCATTTGTTGGTTCTTCTCGTAAATTGAATTCCTGCAAGCAAAGAATGTCAAAAGAATAATTTGAAATAAGGTCAAAAATAGCAGATCTTCTTACTGCAGTGCATATACTCTGCACATTAAGAGAACCAACAGAGAAAACCATATATTACACATAAGAAAATTGACTTTTCACATCACTTCTGCCGCTTACTCCTATCAAAACCCCTCCCTCCAGGCCCTCTTTTTGGCTTGGAAGGACCTGCAAAGTCATCCTCTCCTGGGTCTTTATAGCCCATCGTTGTAACAAGATTACTAACAGAACTATCTTCCAGATAGCCAGTGACAGAAGACGAGTCCGAGTCTATGTGACCAGCAGGAGAGTCTACCCAATCCCCACCCTCTGAACTCGGATATTCATCAACTTGTTGAGAAGGCGGAACTTGCTTTCTTTTAAGGGATACCGACTCATCCATCGTTTCACCTGTGACCTGGGGCACCTCCAACTCAGGAGGCGGTGCCCTATCCTCTTCAGCGGACAACAGATCCTAAACAGTTTGTGCAGACACCTCCACCATCTCCTGAATAACTGTCTCCTCCACAGGAATCTCCTCAGGAGGAGGAGGGGGGGAGGTGGAGGAACATTCTTCACAACAGCAGCATAAGATCTAGCCTGCTCTCTGGACTCTCTGGATTGTTCCCTGACCACCTCTAGGGTTGCGCAGTCTCTAGCCAGGTGTGAATCAGCGCCTCATAGGTGACATCTGCGGCCTCTGTCACACTCTGAGGCGACATGGTCAGTTCCTAGACAGTTTCTACAAACAGGACCTTTTTCACACCCGTCTTTAGTATGACCAAAACTCAGGCAATTTCGGCAGAATTCGGGCTGACCTGGGTATCGTATATACCCTTTATTCACACCAATAGTGAAACTTTGTGGAGGGTGAGACAAACCGCCTATCCCACTGGGGTCTCGGCGGAACTCCACCATCGCAGTCCTCATACCGTTGAAGGTCCCCAAAACGTTCTTCTCCTTTAATTCTGAAATATAAGAACAGTACCTCTGTAGAAAGGCCCGTATCTCGACATCAGGGACAAACCGGTTATACAAGTGCACCATCACGGGTACTCATTCTTTAATGTCGCTCGTCACAAAACGGATGCCAATCAGCTCCGGTCGACGACTCATCTCTTGGCTCCTCATGTAACATGTGTCCAAGTCGGTCCTCGCTGAGAAGGTGACGTCATAAAATCCTTGCTGGGGGAAGCTCTGCACACAAAAGATGGAAGAATGCGGCATCTTCAGCACTCCCTCGATCACCGTCTGCTGGACGTGGATAAGCCCGTACTCTCTCTAATTCTCCTCCGCAATGAACAGCCGAACTGTGTTAGGCGTCTTAGGTGCTCCGGCCATAGCTTGACACACACACCTAGCCAAGATCGCCTTCTCGTTGCTTAGGAACTAATCCGACTGCCCAAAAGCAGCAGGGGGGTGAAGTCCGGGCTATAAACCCGAACGATCCCCCCAGGCCGAGCAGCCGGGTACCCCAAGCACCTGAGCAGCCCAGACCAAGCGTTTGACGACACTTGATCTGAGCCAAAAGGCCGAGAAGCGATAACCTGCTCGGCCTTGACAACCCGGCCGCTTCTCCACAATGCAGAGCACTTCTCAAGGCAACAGCCTACAGGCCCCTAGCCCCAGCCACAGTCCGGGAGGCTTCTTTCTCTCACAAACCAGGGAAAACGCGCATGCGTCCTACGCTCAAAAATCACCAGCATGCTCCTCTTCGTATTCGCCATCTGCATAGCTCCGCCCACCCATAACTTTTGGCCACGCCTTTTCTTTGCACGCAATTCCTGGTGCCAAAGCACGCCAAGCAGAAAAACTGATAAGAGGAGTGAATGGAGAAGTAGTAAAAAAAAAGGTTCCGTCAGGGCCCTTGTGATGTCATCCACTGACCTGACCTTACTTGACCTCTATACGATATAGCAGGCTTGGTAAAAACTGTAAAAAAAACTGATGTGCGCACCATAGGGTAATTCTGTGAGGACAATTTAGTAACGAAAAGTAAATTACAAGGCTCACCTTGCGTGGTTGTGCAAATGTAGGCACAACACTATTAACAGCTTAACAGGAAAACCAGGACGCCTGGAAATGGCGGTCTGCAGCCACGGGATCACAAGAAATCTTCTTAATGGAGACGCCTGGAGTCCCCAAGAAGATTGGCATGAAGAGAGCAAAAAAGTCCTTCGGCGCAAAAATCCGTCAACCAGGTGCCAGGATCAGATGTAAAATCTTTTATTGAAGCGATACAACGCGTTTCGGGGAATCACTCCCCTTCATCAGGTACAAAGAAGCTGCACAAGGATTAGTAAAAGAAAGACACACATTTATACCTGCAAGCACCACCTACAAGGAAGGGTCACAGGTCAAAGGAGGTGTTCCCTACATGGGTCCATGACAAGTATATTATATATTTCAACACAGTCCTCATAGAGAACTAATAGTGTCTGCAAACTTGTTTTTCTCTCACCAGAGAAAACCAAATTTGACAATGCTCACTGTTTGATACAAATTCCATAATCGCATGACAAAAAAGGGGGCCGGCACTTAAATAAAGAGCAATCAAAAGCGCATCAGAAAGCGCAACTGAAGCGCCCGATATAGCGCATACTAATGATGTAGTCCTGCTACGTGTTCCGGACCCGCATCACATGAGCGGGGCCAGGTCACGTGAGGGCCGTTGCCGAGTGACAGAGATGCTCTGATGGTACGGGAGCAGTCTACTGTCTAAGATCATGTCACGTGTTCTGGGCCAGCATCAGATGATCGGGGTCGGGTCACGTGAGGGCCGCTGCCAGGTAACACGGACGCTTCGGTGGTGTAGGAGCAGTCTACTGTTACGGAGGCAGTATCAAGATGCAGGGGCCATACAGCTAAAGCTAGGAAAGCCAAATTGGGTCATAAATATGGTGAGACTCCTAAATATGTAGAAACAAATGGCATCTATGAATAATCTGATTAAAAAATCGCAAAAAGTAAACACAAACAATTAAATAGATAATTGATAAGACAATAAAATACATATAATCCCGTTAGGTGATACATGATTATAAAATACCACATAAAAATCACATAAAAAGTTTTTTCTGGTAGTGCAGGCGTCAGAGCACATCCAAAAAAAATGATAAGGTGATGGATGATAATAATCAGGGTAATGTTGAACAATCATCACTGCACCATCTGTTAACTGAGAGTGGACTCATGGACACGCGCACATATGCATGGGATTGCACAGGTGCACAAATACACAAGCACACACCCCCAGATGCCAGCCAGTGCGATTGTCACCAAATCCACTGATGAAGCCTGGTAATGGAACCATTTGATCATATGGGGTGGGGATTGAAAACCAAAAAAATCTCTGGTATAAAAATTAATACATATCTGGGCCTGGTATAAAAAGTGAACAGTATTGTGAAAATCTTTTTGCTACTTTGGTGGCGTACATGTGTTTTATTATTAGTAGCAATACTACAATGTATCTGGAGATTACAAATTGATTTTGAATGCCTCATTTAAACCCTGAGGATTCAAACTATTCAGTCTGTAAATCCAGAACATTTCACGTCTTTTGATTGTTTTCATAATATTCCGGCTGTCTGTGTAGATCTGTTCTTTGGGCAAAACAGAAATACTTGTAAAAAGACCTTGATGTTCATCAGTGACATGTCTTGACACGCTATGCTGCATGAATTTCTTTTTAATATTTGAGCGGTGCTTGTTCAGCCTATTGCGCAATGTTTGTGTAGTGCGTCCCACATACTGTAATCCACACTGACATTCAAGTATGTAGATCACGTTTCTAGACCCACAATCCAATTGTTGTTTGATATTGAAAGTTTCTCCAGTGTTGTTATTTCGGAATGAGGTGGAGTTACGTATGGAGAGGCAACACAAACATTTGGGTTGTCTGCATTTTGAACTGCCCACTGTTCTGGATGGCAGAAAAGAGCTGACAGTTGATACCGCTCTTTTATTGTGTTGTTCATGCAGTTTACTGGGTGCCAATAGACTTTTTAGGGTTCTTACTCTTCTAAACGTCAGGGGTGGACGTGTTGGTAAAGACTTGCCTATGAATGGGTCTTTTTTAAGAATGTGCCAGTGTTTAGAGAGAATATTTCTCACATCTTTGTGATTGCTACTGTAAGTGGTAATGAAATTGGCACCCCATTTGTTCTTTTGCTGATGTTTCTCATCTGTCTGAAGTTTTTTGCTGACTGATAAACAATTATCCTGTGTAAGATCATTGGCTCTATTATAGGCTGCCTCAATGACTCCATGAGGATAGCCTTTCTTCAGGAATCTCCTACGTATTATTTCACTTTGTAGGATAAAGTCCCTGGTTAGGGAACAATTCCTTCGTAATCTTTTCTATTGTCCAAAAGGGATATTTGTCTTCCATTTTTTAAAATGTAGACTAGAATATTCAAGATAACTGTTACAGTCAACTTTTTTTTTAAAACGTGCGGGTTTCATTATCATTACTGTTCATTTCTAGGTCCAGAAATTCAATTCTCGAACTATCATGCGTCCCAGACAGAGTTATACCCCAATTAGAAGAATTGAGGTATTTGATAAAATTCTTAATGGAATCTCAATCCCCGTCCCATATGAAAAGGAGGTCATCTATATAGCGTCGATATAAAACAATATTGTCTGACCACTCAGTGGACATATAAATGTATCTATCTTCAAATGCTCCCATAAAAAGGCCTGCAAAACTGGGCGCGAAACGCGTACCCATTACGGTACCTTTGCATTGAAGATATAGTTGTTCACCAAAAGAAAATGTATTGTGCGTCAGAATAAATTTTATAGATTCTAATATAAATGACTTTTGGTTATCCGGTACTGATGGATCTTTATCTAAAAAATGGTCAACATACTTAATACCCAATTCATGGTTGATGTTGGAGTATAAGGCCGCAACATCAAGGGCTATCCACAAATAGGTATCCCTCCATGTGATTCCCTTTAGTGATTTTATTAGAGAGGTGGAATCTTTGAGGTATGAGGGTAATTGGATCACATATTTCTGTAGCAAAACGTCCACATAGTGACACAAATTGCAAGTCAGCGAGGATATCCCACATATGATGGGGCGACCAGGGGGATTTTGAACATCCTTGTGGATTTTGGGTAGATGGTAAAAAAGTGCCATGACTGAATCTGATTTGAGAATGTATTCTTGTTCCTTCTTGCTAAGTATATGTTTAGCTGAATCAATCAGAGATTTTAGTGCTATCCTATGTTCCCCAGAGGGATCATCTTCCAAGGGAAGATAATAATCGGTATCGGATAAAATACGTAGAGCTTCTTTGACATAATCATCTCTATTTTGGATGACTACACCTTCACCTTTATCAGCATTGCGGATCACAATTGAAGTATTTTCATGTAGGCTTTTAACTGCCTGACATTCTTTGGGGCTAAGGTTACGGTTTAAAATTGGCTCTGGTGGATAGATCGAAAATCATCCAACATTAAACTATAAAAAGTGTCAATAAAATTCCCCTTGTGGGTCGGATAAAAAGTCGAAGGGGGTTTTAAATTGGTTGAGACATAATGTGTTATTGCTGAAGTAGAGGGAGCCTCAGCAGTGTGTTCAGTATTTATTTTACTTGAATTATCCAGTAAACTAAAATGTCTTTTTAGTGTCAGTTTCCTGACGAAATTGTGTAAATCTAAAAATAATTCAAAACCCTTGGTGCTGGATGTTGGGCAGAAGGAAAGATCCCTTTATAGGAGTGATGTTTCCTCCGCATTTAATAAATAGGAGGATAAATGGAAAATTTTGATTTCATGATCCTGCGATTTGCCTTCTATTATATTTTTCTTTTTACTTTTACCTCCCCTGCATCCTCTTCTAAGTTTTTTCTTTTTACTGATCTCTTCCCCAGAGGATGGAAAAAATTTGTGATTGTTACCGTGTTGGGACTTTTCATTATTGGGTATATGGTGGTGGGTGTGAGTACCGTTGGAAGGGATAAAAAAGAACTTTGACCTAACAGAGATGTGGTGTTCAACGCCTCTGTCTGTCTCGGGCTGGAGGTTGGACTTTTGTGATTAGGTGACGTATGAATTGAGGCATGTGAAGGGGAAAAATCATGGAGCGTGATTGAGTCCAATTCAATAGGAATAGAAGGTGAGGATGGTGACTCGTGAACCGTAGGTTGGTTCCTTGTGTTGATAGGAGAAAAGGACGTGGGTGGAAGATTGAGAGGGGCGCAACTGGAAAGAGTTTCCAAATCGAACCTCTGAGCGGTCGTTGGACCGGGAGGTCCCAAACAGGTGGTCCTGGTAACGGACTCCAGGTTGGGATTCTCCCTGTTGGTTATCACTTTAGGTGACCCATGTGTGGAGAACCTTTGGTTATGATATATTACTATGTGCGGGGATGGTGGCCTCCACTCGAGGTGATGGCGTGAGGTGTGTGTTGATGGGACAACCCTTATTGGAAATATCAAATCTATGTGATTTAACTGATGGAGATACCCTCATGTGTTTTTTATCAGGTATTGACGCCTGGCGTCTTTTATTACTATTAATATAAGTGACGGCCCTATGGCTTTTGGGCAGTGTGGATCGTGGATGGGAGTGAGGGGGACCACAATGAGTAGGTACACTCTTGGTGGTTATATTAGCTACTTGTTCAAAAGGTGACTCTAGAGTGGTGGGTGCAATTGGCGTATGCTTCTCTTTGAGCCAGAACTTGATGTTATTGGTTGCAAAGTCTATTCTATCTCTATTTAGTTTACCTACTTTCTTGTGTAAGGTATCTTTTTCAGACAGCATGACCTGTGTAGTGACTATTCCATCAAACCTGTAATAAGATAGGTGTTCTTTTTGGATCAGAAGGTTAGTTATATAGTTGGAAATTCTAGATTCCGCCGTTTGGTCAGTAATCTAGACATGAGACCCCTAGCACAATCTAATAAATAACCATCCCATTCCGTAGAAAAGTCCAGATCATCTTCAAAAGAGTGTCTGAATCTTAAACGTAAGCCTCTGGGGACGAGACTTTCTGCTAGATAAATTTCTAGAAACTTAGCATCTAATTGGTATTGGAGTTCACTGACCATACTCTTCTCAAGGTCATGAAAGAGTGAAAATAGGGTCTTCTCATCAATATCTTCATATTGTTTGTCAAGTTCAGGTGTATCCATAATCTCAGATGAATGTTGGATCTGAACGCATTGTGCAATGAGGCGTTCACGTTGTTCCAAACGATTAATGGCGTACTCCATGGTGATAGTTAACACAGAAAGAGCCCCCTATTTGCAGCCACAATTTCCAGAAAACTGGATACTAGATACGATATAGCAGGCTTGGTAAAAACAGTAAAAAAAACTGATGTGCGCACCATAGGGTAATTCTGTAAGGACAATTTTGTAACGAAAAGTAAATTTCAAGGCTCACCTTGCGTGGTTTTTCAAATGTAGGCACAACACTATTAACAGCTTAACAGGAGAACCTGGACGCCTGGAAATGGCGGTCTTCAGCCAAGGGATCACAAGAAATCTTCTTAATGGAGACACCTGGAGTCCCCAAGAAGACAATTGGCATGAAGAGAGCAAAAAAGTCCTTTGGCGCAAAAATCCGTCAACCAGGTGCCAGGATCAGATGTAAAATCTTTTATTTCAGCGACACAACGCGTTTCGGGGAATCACTCCCCTTCATCAGGTGCAAAGAAGCTGCACAAGTTTTAGTAAAAGAAAGACACACATATTTATACTTGCAAGCACCACCTACAAGGAGGGGTCACAGGTCAAAAGAGGTGTTCTCTACATGGGTCCATGACAAGTATAAAATATATTTCAACACAGTCCTCATAGAGAACTAATAGTGTCTGCAAACTTGTTTTTCTCTCACCAAAGAAAACCAAATTTGACAATGCTCACTGTTTGTTTGATACAAATTCCATAATCACATGACAAAAAAGGGGGGCGGCACTTAAATAAAGAGCATTTAAAAGCGCATCGGAAAGCGCAATGAAGCGCCCGATATAGCGCATACTAATGATGTGGTCCTACTACGTGTTCCGGACCCGCATCACATCATTAGTATGCGCTATATCGGGCGCTTCAGTTGCGCTTTCTGATGCGCTTTTGATTGCTCTTTATTTAAGTGCCGGCCCCCTTTTTTGTCATGTAATTATGGAATTTGTATCAAACAAACAGTGAGCATTGTCAACCTGGTTGACGGATTTTTGCGTCTCAGGACTTTTTTGCTCTCTTCTTACTTGACCTCTGACCTGACAAGCCTCCTGTGACACGTGCAGTGTTCCGTCCATTGTCCAGACATGGTAGGTCCAGCTGCTGCTGATACATAGGAAGTGCTGGAAGACTTTTTAGCCTCCAAGTAATCCAGTTCAAAAGATCCACAAGAGGGAGACACAGGCAAACTTTACTCATTTAATAAAGCACTGGAAAAGTTAAATGGTTACATCCAGCCAACTTGCTACAAAAGGGTCAATTCCCAGGGACAACTCAGGTGTGCATAACAGGCCCAAATCAAACCCAAGGTAAGGTGCGTGTGTGGAGGTCCAAACACTTCATTCAGGTGATAAGCCAATTAACCCATCAGTCTTAATTGGATTTGGGGTGTGAGGAGACTGGCTGGGTTGCTTGGTGCTGGAACTAACCAACAGCTGCTGCAATTAGGAGATTGACAGTCTAGATGCAGGTATGCAGAAAGCAGCACAGCATTGACTGACTGGGCACTGACTGGGCAGACAGAGGAGAAGCTGAAGTGCAGACTCCGGAGACAGGAAGGATGCTTGCAATCAATCAATTTCATTCAGTTTTTTTGATACTGGATTAGAAGGGGTGCATCGGTCCTGGAGGTACTGCAATACCAGGTCAATGCGTGGAGTGGACAGAGCAAGCTCTTTTTCCATCTCCCTGTTCGAAAAATCCATTTAATATATGGTCCCCAGATAGGGGACGTATCGGATATTAAACTGAAAAGAACAGATTTTTTCCATGCCATAGTCTTTTTGATTCTTGAAGGGCACTCCAGACACCCATAAAAAACACTGTCCATAGTTAGCGCTTTCAGTCCTGTTATTTTCTTCATCAAGGGGAGCATCTTTATCCATATTTTTTGAGCAAAGTAACAGTACCAAAATAGGTGAAAAATGTCCTCCTCCTCTCTGCATGCTCCCCTGGGATATTCCGCGGTGCTCGTCAGTCCTCTTCAGTGCTGGAATGCCCTGCATGGAAGACACTCGTGTACGCAGCTCCAGGCCAGGTCCTTCTATGTGTTAAAAAGATAGTTTGCATTAATATCCTTCCAGATCTGTTTACATTTATTTTCATTAAAATTCTTAATAGGGGCCATCAACTTTCCATCATTAATTTCTTTTAAAATCGCTCTACTGTTCTTTAAAACCTCTTTTGGCCTAAATTAAAAGAATTAGTTATTTTCTCTAAAATCTTGTAAGAATAAGGAGCATTTAAAACCGTTTTAAACCATCCATTTTTCCTCATAAAATACCCAGTGTTATAACGAATAAAATACGACCAGTAGTTATCTTTTAAAAAGGGCATTAAAACAGGAGCTAAAATACTTAATTAAAAGAAAATTTTTAAGATCAGTAAAATCTTTTCCACCTTTACATTTAGGAAGCATTACCGTATCTCTTCGCAACTTGTCCATCTTAGAACCCCAGAAGAAATTAAAACAGGCTTTGTTAATTTTTTAAAAAATATGGTCAGATGGAGGGAACACCATGCTAAGGTACAATAAAATTGGCAAAATTATCATTTTTATAATTAAAACCTTCCCCTCCATCGTCAGCTTCCTTAGATTCCACATACATAGTTTCTTGTTTACCCTTTCTGTAACCGTATCCCAATTCCTGAGGCCATCGTTGGACTCACTGAAGGTGATTCCTAAAATTTTTATGGACTCAGACTCAGGAATATCAATATAATTTAAAACCATCTCTCCGACATTTAAAATAATGCTTTTGTTAAAATTAATTTTAAAACTGGAGGCGTAACAGAAGTATTCTACTTGTTTGGTTGCTTTTTGGATTGCAAGGGTGTCCTTACAAATCACCGCAACATCATCCATGTACCCCACTACTTTTGCCTCTAGTCCACCCCCGCCCGGCAGGGGGACTCCACGTATCTGCTTATCTTTTCTTATCATAATTAAAAGAGGCTCCAAGGCGCAAATAAAAAGTAGTGGGAACAAGGGACACCCCTGTTTCACACCAGATTTTAAAATGACATCCTGAGTCTTAAAACTATTGACTAAAATCTTGCTTGCACACTGGTTATAAAAAGCTCTCAAAGATTGTACAAACCCCTCTGGTATACCCATTTTCTTTAAAACCTGAAAAAGATAAAAATACGATACACGATCAAAAGCCTTCTCAAAGTCGAAAGATAAAATGGCAACTTTTCCTTTTCTTTCATTCGTATCATTAATAATATCTTTTAAAAGGTTAATATTGTCCCAGATACTTCTCCCGGTCTATTTGCGCACAATTTTGCCATAATCTTATAGTCGCAGCATAATAGGGTGATAGGTCTCCAATTTCTTATGTCTGTTTTATCACCTTTTTATATAATAGGGAAACCTCACCTTTCTTCCAGGAACCCGGGAGAGTCTTAGACCTAAAAACTTCTTTAAAAAGAGAAAATAAATCCTCTTTTAAAATGCCATAAAAGGTAATATAAAACTGAATATGTATACCATCATGGCTAGGCACTTTATCCTTCTTAAAACTCTTAATTGTTTCTAAAACTTCTTGTTCGGTAATCTCCTGTAATAAAAATCTTTGAGAGTTAAGATCTAAAACATTCTCAATCCCCTTCAGTGAGTCTTCCATAAAATGCTTATCTATTTTTTTCTCATTAAACAAGTCAGAATAAAATTCATGTACTTTCTTTAAAATACCTTTTATACTTCCCCCCCCCCCCCAAGCTCCTCAATCTGGGTACGCTTAGGCCTAGTTCACACGAACGTTTTTTTTGCGAGTGTACAGGCCGTTTTTTTCTGTTCCGTATACGGTCCGTATACGGAACCATTCATTTCAATGGTTCCGCAAAAAAAACTGAATGTGTTCCGTATGCATTCCGTTCCCGTATTTCCGTTTTTCCGTTTAGTTGAAAGATAGAACATGTCCTATATTTGGCCGCAAATCACGTTCCGTGACTCCATTAAAGTCAATGGGTCCGCAAAAAAATGGAACACATACGGAAATGCATCCGTATGTCTTCCGTATCTGTTCCGTTTTTGCTAAACCATCTATTGAAAATGTTATGCCCAGCCAATTTTTTTCTATGTAATTACTGTATACTGTATATGCCATACGGAGAAACGGAACTCAAAAACGGAACAACGCATCCGTGAAAAACGCCCCGCAAAAAACTATAAAAGCCATACGTTCGTGTGAACTAGGCCTTATCCTGTATTTTTTTAAAGAAGTACCTGGAGCAGGTTTCATTTTCTTCGAGATGCTTCACTTTTGAACGAAAGATAATCTCTTTTCCTTTCTGCTCCAGGCAATGTGATATTTCTTTTTTACTTTCTACAATCTCTTTTTTCATATCAATACCCAGATCTCGGAGCTTGTACTGTGTCTGCAGACGGGTATTTAAATCATCATAAAATTTCTTTTTTCCTTGGGCCTTACTTTTTCCTTTATAAATAAAAAAGTTCTTATTCCTTTTTTTCATAGTTTCCCACCATTCGGTAATAGGTCTTCTGGGGTTCCTTACCCATCTGCAGCGCTTGTAAAACACAATAGGGTCTTTCAAAAGTGAGACATTTAGCTTCCATGTTTTTTTCTTTTTGTAATTGCCACCATCTGCACCTTAAAAGATAATAACTTATGGTCTGAAAAAATATTAGTTAAAAACTTAAAATTAAAAGGCAGTACTTGATAAGAGCAGAAGATTCTTGACTTACAAGTCGCGTTACCCCGGGTAACGCCGACCTTTTCAGATAAATGACTATTACACTTTTTAAAAACGTCAGTGAGCTTGAAATCTAAGACAATATTTTTAGCAGAGAGGAGGATCTGTCATGGTTTCTGCTCACTGCGTAAGAGAGCGGGTGTTCACCTCTTAAAATACAATTAAAATATCATGCTAAAATCAACGGTTCTGAATCATTTATAAAAAGGGGTAAAATCTCTAGCATTTCAGCCCTTTTATTCTTGCCTGTAAAACCATAAAAATGTAAAAACTGCCATCTAATACCATTGATAAAACTAACTAATAAAATTCTCCCTGGTAAAATTTCATTAACATGATCTATTAAAACATTCCCTTTAAATAAAATAGCCACACCCCCTGACTTGCTACTATTTGAACCGGACCAAATGGATGGTCTGTGTTTCCAGTCGTCTTTATATTTTTGTAGTTTTGATTGTGGGGGATGCAGCATTCCTGTAAAAAGAACACCGTAGCAGATAAAACGGATAAATATTTAAAAAGGGCAATTCTCCTAGATTTAGAATGTACACTTCAGGTGTTCAGGGAAATACCTTTTAAAATAGCGATGATAAGAGATTAAAAAAGGAGTTTTTCATTATCTTACCTCGGCACAGCCTCAGACAGCATTAGCAGGGCCAGAGTACTCTCATCCGCTTTCTTCACCACCTAGTGCCCCAGATGTTACGGTGTTCATCGATCCTGTAGGATTGGAGCTACCATCGCTCAGCAGACCCCCCTCTCCTATCGATATGCCTTCCAGAGTTTGTCCCCAAATTCTGCTAATGGGCGCTACATCAAGTCTCGGAGCCACGGTGTCGTCCCTCTCTCTTTCCGGGGCAGAGGTCTCATTTAAGATCGTTTCAGGCACAGTATGTATTGTGGCCTAAATATCACCATTTGGGTGAGAGGAGAGACTCTGTTGGACGCCTCCAGGATCCGCCACTGGTCCCCCAGATGGCTTCCCCCTTCGGCCTTCTCTCACCACAGATGAATAGTTTCTCCTCTTTTTAGACGCTGCGGCTCCACCTGGATCCTCTGGGGTGTTTACCTGCTGCCCAGGGACCGAGTGCTTCATTCGATCCGCCTCTATTCTCCATTTCTGGAAGGGGCTTACTCGTCGGCTGATCACTGGACTTTCTCTTGTTCCGCTTTTCCCTCGGTTCACCTTATTGGGGGTGTCTGCTCGTGGTGTCCATCCGCTCCGGCTCCTCTCCTTGGGGCTGTGGTTCGGCTTGGTCTCCCTTTTCCTGCTCCATCTTTTCATCTGGCTGCCTCTGATGCCCTGGCTGTGCCTGTGTTTAAAAGAACAATCACGAGAGAGATGACCAATTCTTGTACAGGCGTAACATTTTTTCCCTGCGGCGCACTCTCTGGTGTCATGTTGAGTGCTGCTGCAGTTTTTACATGTGCTCATACATCTCTCAGCGTAATGTCCATATTGCTTACAAATTTTGCAGAATGGTGGCATATTGGAAAAAAACATGTCCCCTACCATGTCTCCCAATTTAAAACGTGCTGGGGGTAAGATGAAGCCTCCCGGATGTTTGGGATCACGGTTACAGATGACTTTAAACAACCATTTTGAAGTCCAGATCCCGGCAGTATTCAGAATTTTCCTCACTGTAATAATTTTTTTTAAATATGTGGATAAAAACGCAGTAATGATGTTAAGATTGGAAAAGGGAGAATACATTTTTATGACAACAGTTAGAGATTCATTAATTTCGGGCTAATAGATTTTAAGACCTTGTACCCTTGCATCATTCATACTTTGTGGAATCTTAGCTAAAAAACTTTTAAAAATACCGTTTTGGGTAAAAGTAGCATCATAAACACGTCTCTTTGGATAGTCCTGTATGGCTAAAATCTCCTGTTTCTGTACTCCAAACACGCCATACAGGACTTCCTCTACCAAATAAATAAGATTATACCTTTCTTTTTTACCCTCTGTGACATATAAACAGACGGTATCTTTAATTTTAGCATGCTCCGGGATCTGGTGCTCATCGTCTTCTTCTTTTCTAGGCACATTTTCTCTTAATTTTTTTGATCCGTCTCGGGATTCATCTTTCTTGGCTTCTTCTTTTCTTTGGGTTCCTTCATCTTTTGAATTTTTCCTTGGAACTTCTCCTTTCTTTCTGCCTTTCCTTATCTTTTCCATCACGGTAAATCCATCGTCATCGACTCCTCCTCCTCCTGGGTCGTCTGCCATAGTTGGTATATTGGCGCTTTTTTGTCTCCAAGAAACAAAAACACAAATGCTCCCCCATTCGTCCGTAGACTCCTGGAGGTAACGGGGGATCGCAATCCGAAGTCCCCGGGACTAAGCCTCTCTCCCAATAGCAGCAGGGGGGTGAAGTCTAGGCTATAAACCTGAGACGATCTTCCCAGGCCGAGAGAGAGGGTACCCGGGAACACCTTCCGACGTCAGACCAAGTGCAGCACACAAGATTTTTTATTTTTTTTTTCCACTCAGAACTTAAGTCTTAAATCCTAATGTTTTACAAAACAAAGAAGACAAAACAAGACTTTGCTTCAAACCATCATTGTGGAACTTACAAAAAATTAGCTATCTATATTTTTTATATCTTAATTATTTTTTCCTAATAAATATAATTTCTTTGAGTATATATGTATCTTCTACTTTAGAAAAATTGTTAATGAAAGTATATATTTTTTATTAATATATATATCTCCTTTATATATATATATATATATATATATATATTATATATTTTTTATTTTATTAATATATATATATCTCCTTTTTATATATATAAAAGGGAACACAAAAATAACACATCCTAGATCTGAATTAATTAAATATTTTTCTGAAATACTTTGTTCTTTACATAGTTGAATGTGCTGACAACAAAATCACACAAAATAAAAAACTGGAAATCAAATTTTTTAACCCATGGAGGTCTGGATTTGGAGTCACAAATTAAAGTGGAAAAACACACTACAGGCTGATCCAACTTTGATGTAATGTCCTTAAAACAAGTCAAAATGAGGCTCAGTAGTGTGTGTGGCCTCCACGTGCCTGTATGACCTCCCTACAACGCCTGTGCATGCTCCTGATGAGGTGTGCGGACGGTCTCCTGAGGGATCTCCTCCCAGACCTGGACTAAAGCATCTGCCAACTCCTGGACAGTCTGTGGTGCAATGTGACGTTGGTGGATAGAGCGAGACATGATGTCCCAGATGTGCTCAATTGGATTCAGGTCTGGGGAACGGGCGGGCCAGTCCATAGCATCAATGCCTTCGTCTTGCAGGAACTGCTGACACACTCCAGCCACATGAGGTCTAGCATTGTCTTGCATTAGGAGGAACCCAGGGCCAACCGCACCAGCATATGGTCTCACAAGGGGTCTGAGGAACTCATCTCGGTACCTAATGGCAGTCAGGCTACCTCTGGCGAGCACATGGAGGGCTGTGTGGCCCTCCAAAGAAATTCCACCCCACACCATTACTGACCCAATGCCAAACCGGTCATGCTGGAGGATGTTGCAGGCAGCAGTACGTTCTCCACGGCGTCTCCAGACTCTGTCACGTCTGTCACATGTGCTCAGTGTGAACCTGCTTTCATCTGTGAAGAGCACAGGGCGCCAGTGGCGAATTTGCCAATCTTGTTGTTCTCTGGCAAATGCCAAACGTCCTGCACGGTGTTGGGCTGTAAGCACAACCCCCACCTGTGGACGTCGGGCCCTCATATCACCCTCATGGAGTCTGTTTCTGACCGTTTGAGCAGACACATGCACATTTGTGGCCTGCTGGAGGTCATTTTGCAGGGCTCTGGCAGTGCTCCTCCTGTTCCTCCTTGCACAAAGGCGGAGGTAGCGGTCCTGCTGCTGGGTTGTTGCCCTCCTACGGCCTCCTCCACGTCTCCTGATGTACTGACCTGTCTCCTGGTAGCGCCTCTATGCTCTGGACGCTACGCTGACAGACACAGCAAACCTTCTTGCCACAGCTCGCATTGATGTGCCATCCTGGATAAGCTGCACTACCTGAGCCACTTGTGTGGGTTGTAGACTCCATCTCATGCTACCCCTAGAGTGAAAGCACCGCCAGCATTCAAAAGTGACCAAAACATCAGCCAGGAAGCATAGGAACTGAGAAGTGGTCTGTGGTTACCACCTGCAGAACCACTCCTTTATTGGGGGTGTCTTGCTAATTGCCTATAATTTCCACCTGTTGTCTATCCCATTTGCACAACAGCATGTGAAATTGATTGTCACTCAGTGTTGCTTCCTAAGTGGACAGTTTGATTTCACAGAAGTGTAATTGACTTGGAGTTACATTGTGTTGTTTAAGTGTTCCCTTTATTTTTTTGAGCAGTGTATTTTTTTTGTTAATATATATCTCCTATATATATATATATATATATATATATATATATATAATTCTACCTTGCCAACTTACTACCCAGTTTACTAACTTTACTCTCTATGCGGTCAGCAAATTCCAACTGTCTTGTTTCCATCTCTCTTTTGCTTTCTCTTCACGCAATTCTAATTTTTCTTTAAAAAAAAACCCATAAAGATAACTCAAACATAGCTTAACACACTTATCTACGGACAACTCTTCTCTTTTCAATGTCACAATACATCTACACTTCTACAACGCTAATTTCCCACTTGATAAAATTGACCAAACAATTTTAAAATCTTCTTTATCAATCTTCAATCCATATAAAACCATATCATATTCTAATCTAACCAGCTTTCTCACATTTTTTATTAAATTCCCAATCTTTCTCCACACTTCTTGCGCAAACTTGCAATTCCAAAATATATGGATAGGATTTTCACTTTCAGCACAATTTTTCCTGGGACAAAATTCACTCCTCGCACACCCTCTCCTATACATAAAATCACGAGTTGTTAGACAATCTTTGATAATGCACCAATTTAAATCCTTCTGCTCGTTTGGTAAAAAATATATATTGCTCTTCAACCATATTTTTTCCACTATTTTCCCTGAGAAATTTTCCACTGGGCTCATAATTACTCTATCATTCAACACCTTCAAAACCTTTCTATGACACTTCACAATAAGTTAACCTAAATTCTCTCAACACTCTCTCAATACTTCCTAATAAAAAAAAACATATTATATGTCAATTAAACCTTCACCCTCGAATCTGACCCAGTTAAAATACTTATGCAATAGGATAAATATCTAATTTATAAAAATCTTCTAATATCTGGGAAGCTTTTCCCGTCCATCTGTTTCAACTTATATAATTCATCTCTTCTCACTCTTTCCATTTTAGACTTCCATAAAAAATTAAAACATAACTTAATCATTTTTTTCATAATATAAATAGGAGGAATAAAAACTGCAGCTACATATAAAAAAAATGGCAATAAAACCTGTTTTATAATTAAAATCTTCCCTTCCATAGTCAAAGATCTTAAATTCCACCAACTTATCTTTTTCCTAACCCTTTCCAGCAAAGATTCCCAATAGTTTTTGAAAAAAATATACCTAAAATCTTCAGCTCGCTGACACTTGTTAACCTATAATCTGAGTCTAAAAGCAAATCCTCGATACACATAAAATTAGATTTATCGTAATTAACCTTAAAACCTGACGCCCCACAAAACCAATCTAAAATTCTACAAACTCTATTTAAACTTTTTTGATTCTTAATTAAAACGGTCACATCATCCATGTATGCGATCAATTTCACATATTCGTAGCTACCACCAGGAAGAAAAATACCATTAATTACTTTCTTTCCTTATTGCACATAATAATGGCTCAATTGCGCTTATAAATTATATTGGAGATAATGGACAACCCTGTTTCACACCACACTGAACATCCATCTTTTTTGATAAAAAGCCATTAACAGATATTTTACTAAAAGAAATACAATACAAACATTTAACTTGATCTTTAAAAATCTTTGGGCAATCCATCTTTTCCAGTACTTGAAATAAGAAACAATGTGAAACTCTATCATAAGCTTTCTCGAAATCCAGTGATACTACAGCCATTTTTTTTATTTCTATCAACGCAATCCCATAAAATATCCCTTATTAAAATAAAAGAATCCACAATCTTCCTACCTGGCACCGCACATGATTAATCACACTCGACTACCGAAGCTATCACTCTTTTTAATCTGTTTGCCAACACTTTCGCATAAATTTTATAATCCGTGTTTAGTAAGGTTATTGGCCTCCAATTCTTAATTAAACCCTTCTCACCATTTTTATATAATAAAACAATTACTCCTTCAAGCCAAGACTTGAGAACCATCCTTAACCACTACAGGACCACCGTACGCAGGATTGTATCTTTGCGGCGGCCCTGTTATTCCGAGTGGACGCGCCGGCGCGTCATCTCGCGAGACGCAAGATTTCCTGTGAACACGCGCACACAGGCGCTCGCGTTCACAGGAATTGCAGGTAATCGAGTGGATCTGCAGCCTGCCAGCGGCGATAATTCGCTGGCAGGCTGTAGATCCGATTTTTTTTAACCCCTTAAAGGTACAGTCGTGGCCAAAAGTTTTGAGAATGACAAAAATATTCGATTTCACAAAGTTTCCTGCTAAACTGCTTTTAGATCTTTGTTTCAGTTGTTTCTGTGATGTAGTGAAATATAATTACACGCACTTCATACGTTTCAAAGGCTTTTATCGACAATTACATGACATTTATGCAAAGAGTCAGTATTTGCAGTGTTGACCCTTCTTTTTCAGGACCTCTGCAATTCGACTGGGCATGCTCTCAATCAACTTCTGGGCCAATTCCTGACTGATAGCAACCCATTCTTTCATAATTACTTCTTGGAGTTTGTCAGAATTAGTGGGTTTTTGTTTGTCCATCCGCCTCTTGAGGATTGACCACAAGTTCTCAATGGGATTAAGATCTGGGGAGTTTCCAGGCCATGGACCCAAAATGTAAACTTTTTGGTCCCCGAGCCACTTAGTTATCACTTTTGCCTTATGGCACAGTGCTCCATTGTGCTGGAAAATGCATTGTTCTTCACCAAACTGTTGTTGGATTGTTTGAAGAAGTTGCTGTTGGTGGGTGTTTTGGTACCATTCTTTATTCATGGCTGTATTTTTGGGCAAAATTGTGAGTGAGCCCACTCCCTTGGATGAGAAGCAACCCCACACATGAATGGTCTCAGGATGCTTTACTGTTGGCATGACACAGGACTGATGGTAGTGCTCACCTTTTCTTCTCCGGACAAGACTTTTTCCAGATGCCCCAAACAATCGGAAAGAGGCTTCATCGGAGAATAGGACTTTGCCCCAGTCCTCAGCAGTCCATTCACCATACTTTCTGCAGAAGATCAATCTGTCCCTGATGTTTTTTTTGGAGAGAAGTGCCTTCTTTGCTGCCCTTCTTGACACCAGGCCATCAGGCCATCTTCCAAAAGTCTTCGCCTCACTATGCGTGCAGATGCGCTCACACCTGCCCTGCTGCCATTCCTGAGCAAGCTCTGCACTGGTGGCACTCCGATCCCGCAGCTGAATCCTCTTTAGGAGACGATCCTGGCGCTTGCTGGACTTTCTTGGATGCCATGAAGCCGCCTTAACAAGAATGGAACCTTTTTCCTTTAAGTTCTTGATGATCCTATAAATTGTTGATTGAGGTGCAATCTTTGTAGCCACAATATCCTTGCCTCTGAAGCCATTTTTATGCAACGCAATGATGGCTGCACGCGTTTCTTTGCAGGTCACCATGGTTAACAATGGAAGAACATGATTTCAAGAATCACCCTCCTTTTAACATGTTAAGTCTGCCATTTTAACCCAATCAGCCTGACATATTGATCTCCAGCCTTGTGCTCGTCAACATTCTCACCTGAGTTAACAAGACGATTACTAAAATGATCTCAGCAGGTCATTTAATGACAGCAATGAAATGCAGTGGAAAGTTTTTTTTGGGATTAAGTTAATTTTCATGGCAAATAAGGACTATGCATTTCATCTGATCACTCTTCATAACATTCTGGAGTATATGCAAATTGCTATTATAAAAACTTAAGCAGCAACTTTTCCAATTTCCAATATTTATGTAATTCTCAAAACTTTTGGCATGGCTGTATATTAGACGCTGTTTTGATAACAGCGTCTAATATACCTGCTACCTGGTCCTCTGGTGGTCCCTTTTGCTTGGATCGACCACCAGAGGACTCTGTAAAGTAGCACCAAACACCACTACACTACACCCCCCTGTCACTTATTAACCCCTTATTAACCCCTGATCACCCACCTGTCACTGATCACCACCCTGTCACTGATCACCCCCCCTGTAATGCTCCATTCAAACATCCATATGTGTTTTGCGGATCCACGGATCCACAAAACACATACGGACGTCTGAATGGAGCCTGATAGGGGGGTGATCAATGACAGGGGGGTGATTACCCCATATAGACTCCCTGATCACCCCCCTGTAAGGCTCCATTCAGACGTCCGTATGTGTTTTGCGGATCCACGGATCCGCAAAACACATACGGATGTCTGAATGGAGCCTTACAGGGGGGTAATCACCCCATATAGACTTCCTGATCACCCCCCTGTAAGGCTCCATTTTGACGTCCATATATGTTTTGCGGATCCACGGATCCGCAAAACACATACGGACGTCTGAATGGAGCCTTACAGGGGGGTTATCACCCCATATAGACTCCCTGATCACCCCCCTGTAAGGCTCCATTCAGACGTCTGGCAATTTGCGGATCCGCAAAACACGGACACCGCGGATCCGCAAAACACGGACACCGGCAATGTGCTTTCCGCATTTTGCGGATCCGCACATTGCCAGAACTATATAGAAAATGCCTTTTCTTGTCCGCAATTGCCGACAAGAATAGGACATGTTCTATAGGCTCTACAAAAAACGCAGTGTTCGATCACGCCTGATCTTGTGCGCACACTTGCGTTCAGTCCCCCCCACCACAGTGACAGAATTTTTTTTTTTCTGATCACTGCAAAAACACCGTTAAAATCGCTGCGGCGCTATAAAAAGATCACTTTTGAGGCGCATGGTAAGTTCATAGAAGATTTATTTATTTTTTGTCACAAGTTAGCGGAAATTGATTTTTTTTGTTTTTGTTTTTTTCTTACAAAGTCTCATATTCCACTAACTTGTGACAAAAAATAAAACTTCCATGAACTCACTATGCCATCACGAAATAACTTGGGTGTCTTCTTTCCAAAATGGGGTCACTCGTGGGGTAGTTATACTGCCCTGGCATTTTAGGGGCCCCAATGCACCTTTAGGATTTCACAGGGCATTTTTTACAGCTTGTGATTTCAAACTACTTCTCACACATTAGGGCCCCTAAAAGGCCAGGGCAGTATAACTACCCCACGAGTGACCCCATTTTGGAAAGAAGACAGCAAAAGGTATTTCGTGATGGGCATAGTGAGTTCATGGAAGTTTTTATTTTTTGTCACAAGTTGGTGGAATATGAGACTTTGTAAGAAAAAAATAAAATCTTAAAAATAATCATATTCCGCTAACTTGTGACAAAAAATAAAAAATTCTAGGAACTCGCATGCCCCTCACGAAATACCTTCGGGTGTCTTCTTTCCAAAATGGGGTCACTCGTGGGGTAGTTATACTGCGCTGGCCTTTTAGGGGCCCTAATGTGTGAGAAGTAGTTTGAAATCAAAATCTGTAAAAAATGCCCTGTGAAATCCTAAAGGTGATCTTTGGAATGTGGGCCCCTTTGCCCACCTAGGCTGTAAAAAAGTGTCACACATCTGGTATTGCCGTACTCAGAAGAAGTTGGGCAATGTGTTTTGGGGTGTCTTTTTACATATACCCATGCTGGGTGAGAGAAATATCCTGTCAAAAGACAACTTTTCCCCATTTTTTTATACAAAGTTGGCATTTGACCGAGATTTTTATCTCACCCAGCATGGGTATATGTAAAATGACACCCCAAAACACATTGCCCAACTTCTCCTGGAGTACGGCAATACCAGATGTGTGACAATTTTTTGCAGCCTAGGTGGGCAAAGGGGCCCACATTCCAAAAAGCACCTTTAGGATTTCACCGGCCATTTTTACAGATTTTGATTTCAAACTACTTCTCACGCATTCGGGCCCCTAAAATGCCAGGGCAGTATAACTACCCCACAAGTGACCCCATTTTGGAAAGAAGACACCCCCAGGTATTTCGTTATGGGCATAGTGAGTTCATGGAAGTTTTTATTTTTTGTCACAAGTTAGTGGAATATGAGACTTTGTAAGGAAAAAAAAAAAAACATTTTCCGCTAACTTGTGACATAAAATAAAAAGTTCTATGAACTCACTATGCCCATCAGCAAATACCTTAGGGTGTCTACTTTCCGAAATGGGGTCATTTGTGGGGTTTTTCTACTGTCTGGGCATTGTAGAACCTCAGGAAACATGACAGGTGCTCAGAAAGTCAGAGCTACTTCAAAAATCAGAAATTCACATTTTTGTACCATAGTTTGTAAACGCTATAACTTTTACCCAAAGCATTTTTTTTTTTTATCAAAGACATATAGAACAATAAATTTAGAGAAAAATTTATATATGGATGTCGTTTTTTTGAAAAATTTTACAACTGAAATTGAAAAATTTCATTTTTTTGCAAAAAAATCTGTAAATTTCGATTAATAACAATAAAAGTAAAAATGTCAGCAGCAATGAAATACCACCAAATGAAAGCTCTATTAGTGAGAAGAAAAGGAGGTAAAATTCATTGCATGACCGAGCAATTAACGGTGAAAGTAGTGTAGTGCAGAAGTGTAAAAAGTGGCCTGGTCATTAAGGGTGTTTAAGCTAGGGGGGCTGAAGTGGGTAAATATAATAAAATCGGTTATAAATGACCATTTTTCGTAACTAAAACCTTCCCTTCCATTGTTAGCTTCCTAAGATTCCACATACATATTTTCTTATTTATTTTCTCTGTTACCATGTCCCTACTCTTCAGTAGAGATGACCCGAATAGTTCGCCGGCGAATAGCTCCCGGCGAACATAGCTTGTTCGCGTTCGCCGCGGCGGGCGAACATATGCGTTGTTCGGTCCGCCCCCTATACATCATCATTGAGTAAACTTTGACCCTGTACCTCACAGTCAGCAGACACATTCCAGCCAATCAGCAGCAGACCCCTCCCACCTCCTGGGACAGCATCCATTTTAGATTCATTCGGAATCTGCATTCTCAGTGAGAGGAGGGACAGTGCTGCTGCTGATGATTCAATAGGGAAGGCGTTAGCTAGGGCAGTGTTCTGTGTCACAGACTCATCTGCTGTAAGGACAGCGTCCTGACAGCACCCCAAAAAAGCCCTTTTCAGGCTGGTACATCAGTCTGCTTTTTATTTTATTTTTTATATATACATATATTGCAGTTGCCTGCCCGTGTATGAGAGGCTGCAGGCTCAGTCACAGACAGTACTGTGTGCACACCATTCATACAGGGTGTGACAGAAAATACCTCGCAGATAAAAAAAATAATATTTTTCTGTGATCTAATCCCATTTGCAAGCCTGTGTGTGTCAGGCCCACACAGACTGTATTGTGTCCACTGGCTAGTGGCTAGACCTCCACTTATACTGTTACAGGGTGTCACTCACTCACAAATACCTCGCAGATAAATAAAAATTCTATTTAATTTTTCTCTGTAATCTAATCCCATTTGCAAGCCCGTGTGTTTCAGGCCCACACAGACTGTATTGTGGCCACTGGCTAGTGGCTAGATTTCCACTTATACTGTTACAGGGTGTCATTCACTCACAAATACCTCACAGATAAAAAAAAATTATATTTAATATTTTTCTGTGAAATAATCACAGTTGCAAGCCAGTGTGTGTCAGGCCCACACAGACTGTACTGCGCCCACTGCCCACCACTTATATAGGGTGGCACAGTACCTTGCGCGCATACACAGCGTGCATAATTATTAGGCAAATGAGTATTTTGACCACATCATCTTCTTTATGCATGTTGTCTTACTCCAAGCTGTATAGGCTCGAAAGCCTACTACCAATTAAGCAATTAGGTGATTTGCATCTCTGTAATGAGAAGGGGTGTGGTCTAATGACATCAACACCCTATATTAGGTGTGCATAATTATTATTATCCTTTCCTTTGGCAAAATGGGTCAAAAGAAGGACTTGGACAGGCTCAGAAAAGTCAAAAATAGTGAGATATCTTGCAGAGGGATGCAGCACTCTTAAAATTGCAAAGCTTCTGAAGCGTGATCATCGAACAATCAAGCGTTTCATTCAAAATAGTCAACAGGGTCGCAAGAAGCGTGTGGAAAAACCAAGGCGCAAAATAACTGCCAATGAACTGAGAAAAGTCAAGCGTTGCAGCTGCCAAGATGCCACTTGCCAACAGTTTGGCCATATTTCAGAGCTGCAACATCACTGGAGTGCCCAAAAGCACAAGGTGTGCAATACTCAGAGACATGGCCAAGGTAAGAAAGGCTGAAAGACGACCACCACTGAACAAGACACACAAGCTGAAACGTCAAGACTGGGCCAAGAAATATCTCAAACCTTCTAAGGTTTTATGGACTGATGAAATGAGAGTGAGTCTTGATGGGCCAGATGGATGGGCCCGTGGCTGGATTGGTAAAGGGCAGAGAGCTCCAGTCCGACTCAGACGCCAGCAAGGTGGAGGTGGAGTATTGGTTTGGGCTGGTATCATCAAAGATGAGCTTGTGGGGCCTTTTCGGGTTGAGGCTTGAGTCAAGCTCAACTCCCAGTCCTACTGCCAGTTTCTGGAAGACACCTTCTTCAAGCAGTGGTACAGGAAGAAGTCTGCATCCTTCAAGAAAAACATGATTTTCATGCAGGACAATGCTCCATCCACACGCGTCCAAGTACTCCACAGCGTGGCAGGCAAGAAAGGGTATAAAAGAAGAAAATCTAATGACATGGCCTCCTTGTTCACCTGATCTGAACCCCATTGAGAACCTGTGGTCCATCATCAAATGTGAGATTTACAAGGAGGAAAACAGTACACCTCTCTGAACAGTGTCTGGGAGGCTGTGGTTGCTGCTGCACGCAATGTTGATGGTGAACAGATCAAAACACTGACAGAATCCATGGATGGCAGGCTTTGAGTGTCCTTGCAAGAAAGGTGGCTATATTGGTCACTGATTTGTTTTTGTTTGGTTTTTGAATGTCAGAAATGTATATTGTGAATGTTGAGATGTTATATTGGTTTCACTGGTAAAAATAAAATAATTGAAATGGGTATATATTTGTTTTTTGTTAAGTTGCCTAATAATTATGCACAGTAATAGTCACCTGCACACACAGATATCCCCTAAAATAGCTAAAACTAAAAACAAACTAAAAACTACTTCCAAAAATATTCAGCTTTGATATTAATGAGTTTTTTTGGGTTCATTGAGAACATGGTTGTTGTTCAATAATAAAATTAATCCTCAAAAATTCAACTTGCCTAATAATTCTGCACTCCCTGTAGTAACACTTATCTAATAAAAAATGACAGGCAGAGGCAGGTCACGCCGCAGGGGCCGTCGTGTTCGTGGTTTGTGATTTCCACTGGCCCTGGAATAATGCCCAGTGTTCAGAGGCCACGTACCCTGAACCCAAAAAATTCTGAGAAAATAGTTGACTGGCTTACACAGGACACCCAATCTTCAACAGCTTCCGCTAAGAACCTTGACGCACCATCCTCCTCCAGCTTAGCTTTGGTCACCTGCTCTCAAGTTACCACTCTTTGGCCCGCCGCCGCCACCACCACCACTACCACCACAGCCACAACAGTCGCTTCACTTGATCCCTCAGAGGAGTTATTTACACATCATTTGGATGAAATTAGTGATGCACAACCATTATTGCCAGAGGATGGAGATAACAGGGATATGTCTCAGTCAGGCAGCATTACACACATGGACGTACAGTGTGATGATGATGATGATGTACCCGCTGCTGCTTCCTTTGCTGAGGTGTCAGATACAAGTGAAGTGGTTGATGATGACGATGTGTCCGTGGGTGCCTGCTCGAAGAGAAGAAGAAGAGGGGGAAAGTTCAGAAGGGGAGACAGAGAGAAGGAGGGGGATGTCGTCGCAAGGAGCTAGTGGCACAGTCATACAGCATGTATCGGCACCCGGGGTCAGCCAGACAGCACGCGAAATCAACACATGCTGCTGCCACCACCAGAATGCTGTCATTGCAAAGCTCAGCAGTGTGGCATTTTATTTTGTGTGTCTGCCTCTGACAACAGCGATGCCATTTGCAACCTGTGCCAAAAGAAACTTGAGTCGTGGGAAATCCAACACCCACCTAAATACAACTGCTTTGCGAAGGCACATGATCGCACATCACAAGCGCCTATGGGATCAACACATGATGACGAGTAGAAGCAGCACACAAGCTCAAAGCCCCCATCCTCCTCCTGGTCCAGCATCTTCAGCCACGTCAACCACTGCTGTCCTCCTTGCCCCCTCTCAACCACCCGCCACTCCGCCTCTCACCTTCAGCAGTTCCATCTCATCTGCCCACAGTCAGGTGTCTGTAAAGGAAATGTTTGAGCGTAGGAAGCCAATGTCAACCCCTTGCCCGGCGTCTGACAGCTGGCTTGACGGAACTCTTAGCCCGCCAGCTTTTACCATACCAGCTGGTGGAGTCTGAGGCCTTCAAAAAATTTGTCGCTATTGGGACACCACAGTGGAAGGTACCCAGACAAAATTTTTTTTAAAAAAAGGCAATCCCAAACCTCTACTCAGTGATTGAAAAGGAAGTCGTGGCATCTCTGGCATACAGTGTTGGGGCAAGGGTTCATCTGACCACTGATACATGGTCTTCAAAGCACGGTCAGGGCAGGTATATCACCTACACTGTGCATTGGGTCAACCTGCTGATGGCTGACAAGCATGGAATGCGTGTCTCTGCAGCAAAGTTGGTGACACCGCCACGACTTGCAGGCAGGCCTACTGCCACCTCCTCTACTCCTCCTACTCAATCCTCTTCCATAACCTCCTCGGCTGAGTCCTCTTCTGCTGCGGCGTCTGGCTGCACATCAACTGAATCCCCCCAGCTCCCCAGGGGCTATTCCACATCCCGGATACCACAGTGTCACGCTGTCTTGGGGTTGACTTGCCTGAAAGCAGAGAGCCACACCATATCAGCACTCCTGTCCGCCCTGAACGTACAGGTTGATCAGTGGCTGACCCCGCACCAACTGGAGATCGGCAAATTTCCATTTCATTTCAGGCGTTCCTACACGGCCATGGCGCACTTTTCAGACATTCAGCGCCGAAACAACATGCCAGTGAGGCGCTTGATTTGCGACAGCCCGACACGTTGGAATTCAACACTTCTAATGTTCGACCGCCTGCTCCAACAAGAAAAAGCCGTCAACGAGTATTTGTATGACCGGGGTGCTAGGACAGCCTCTGCGGAGCTGGGAATTTTTTTGCCACGTTACTGGACGCTCATGCGCAATGCGAAAACAGTCTTGTCATCATCGCTTGCTGGACTTGCGGCAACGCTGGAAGAGGAGTGTGAGGAAGAGGAGTCAGAGGAGGAATGTGGCTTTGAGGAGGAGGAAGACCAACCACAGCAGGCATCCCAGGGTGCTCGTTGTTGTCACCTATCTGGGACCCGTGGTGTTGTACGTGGCTGGGGTGAAGAACAGACCGTCAATGACATCAGTGAGGATGAGGAACGGGAAATGAGTAGCTCGGCATCCAACCTTATGCAAATGGGGTCTTTAATGCTGTCATATCTGTTGAGGGACTCTCGTATGAAAAGGATGAAGGAGAACGACCTGTACTGGGTGGCCATGCTACTAGATCCCCGGTATAAGCAGAAAGTGGCGGAAATGTTACCAACTTACCGAAAGTCAGAAAGGATGCAGCAGTTCAAAACAAAACTAAAAAATATGCTTTACCCAGCTTATAAGGGGGATGTCACAGCACAACGGGAATCTAACAGGGGAAGAGGTGAAAGTAATCCTCCTCCTACCACGACCACGGCGGCAAGGACAGGACGCTTTACAGATGTGTTGTTGATGGAGGACATGCAGAGCTTTTTCAGTCCTACACATCGCCACAGCCCTTCGGGGATCCTCCCTCAGAGAACGACTCGACCGACAGGTAGCAGACTACCTCGCCTTAACTGCAGATATCGACACTCTGAGGAGCGATGAACCCCTTGACTACTGGGTGTGCAGGCTTGACCTGTGGCCTGAGCTATCCCAGTTTGCGATAGAACTTCTGGCCTGCCCCGCTTCAAGTGTCCTGTCAGAAAGGACCTTCAGTGCAGCAGGAGGCATTGTCACTGACAAAAGAAGTCGCCTCGGTCAAAAAAGTGTTGATTACCTCACCTTCATTAAGATGAATGAGGCATGGATCCCGAAGGTACTGACAGTGGGGGATACGTTTGACTAACAAAAGGCCTGATGCCTTGGCCTTAAAATGGTCCCCACGCTGCTGTATTTAATGTCTGCATACCGTATGACTTTTGTGAATTCTCCGCCACCAACTAGGGTTCAAGCCGCAATGTTTTAATCACCTTTCTGCCTTGAAAATATCAATTTTTCCGGCCGCTGCTACAACAGCGGCTGCAACAATAACATTATTTTTCAGGCATGTGTACATGCCTAATTTTTCTGGCCTCTGGTGCTGCACTGTGGCTGCAAAAACAAAACAAAAAAAAGGCACATACAAGTGTCAATTCCCCTTCGTGATCGTTACCTTGTTGTGGTAAAGGGGCTTGCGTATCACAATGAAGCGATCATCACCTCTATGAGTGTGTTGGCAATGTTGCCACACCCCAGATGATAAAGCCGTTGCTTCATTATGATCAGACCAAAAGCGATCGGCTGGATAATTTTTCATAGAAAAAACTTACATTTTTTAATTTATTTTTATTAAGTTGTATGGGTGGGTTTTTAATACATAAAATAAAAAAATCATAATAAAGTCTCTTAATAGTTTATTAGAAATAATGCAGACAATTTAAAAAATCCCCATCAATCCCAATACAAAGCAAGTACAAAGCTCAGAACTAAATTATTCCAGGATGTCGTAATGGTTCGTTAATTCGACAATGGTTAATCAATTCGACACACGTCCCCGGATAGGGGACGTAACAGGGATTAAACTGATAGGAATAGTACTAGTTAAGACACCACTCATATAGGGTGTCACAGCACATTGCTCCGTGCACGCGCAGTGCCCCAACTTGGGAGTAAGAGGACCGACCAAGCTGCTTTTTCCATCTCCCGGGTCCTAAAATCAATTCAGTTTGGTGTATCAGAGTTTGGTCTGTCACTGTGAAGGCAGTCGAAGGTACCCGGCATAAAATTTTTTTCACAAAAGGCAATCCCACCCTGATATGGGACGTAACAGGGATTAAACTGATGAGAAGAGAGAACTACAGAAAATAGCACTCATATCGGGTGTGAGAGTAAATTGCACGGCGCAGACGCAGTGACCGTGGCATAAATTCAAACAAAGGGGAGGGAGCCAGCATTTTTTTAACCATCTCCCCGTTCGAAAATTCAATTCACCTTTCGGGGACCCTTGGTGTTGTACGTGGCTGGGTGGAGGAAGAAACCTTCAATGACATCAACGGGACATGGCTAGCTTGGTATCCAACCTTGTATAAATGGTGAGTTTGCGGTTGGGCAAATAGACTGTTTGCGGTTGTTTGCGGTGCATTAAAAGGTGAGTTTGGTCTGTCAATGTCTGTGAAGCGGGCGTAACCCTTACATTACCTGATCGGTACAACATCATAGCTGATCGTATACACACACTGGATGTTTTAAACCACGTTGTTCAAAAAAAAATTGGATTGTTAGGTGATTTATGCCCTTTATGGATTAAAATCCAACTCTGCGTCAACTATGTAATTTTCCATGGAATTTTGCCATGGATCCCCCTCTGGCATGCCACAGTCCAGGTGTTAGTCCCCTTGAAACAATTTTTCCACCACTACTGTGGCTAGAAAGAGTCCCTGTGGGTTTTAAAATTCACCTGCCTATTGAAGTCTATGGCGGTTCGCCCGTTCGCGAACATTTGCAGAAATTCGTGTTCGCAGTTCGCGAATGGAAAATTTTATGTTCGCGACATCTCTGCTCTTCATCCCATCATTTGACTCATTAAAGGTGACGCCTAAAATCTGCACAGATTCAGACTCAGGATAAGAAATGTCCTTTAAAACCATATCTCCAATTTTTAAAATGCTACTGTTGTTAAAAAAACCGTTAAAAAAAGGAGGAGCAACAAAAGTATTCTACTTGCTTGGAGGTTATTTGAACTGACAGGGTGTCCCTACAAATCACCGCAATGTCATCCATATACTCCACTACTTTTCCCTCTAGTCCCCCCCATCCCGCCTGGCAGAGGGACTCCGCGAATTTGCTTATCTCGTCTTATTACACACAAAAGAGGCTCTAGTGTGCAAATAAAAAGTAGTGGGGATAAGGGAAACCCCTGTTTAAGTCCAGATTTTAAAAGGACATCCTGAGTTTTAAAACCATTTACTAAAATCTTACTTGTGGAGCCATCATAAAATGCTCTCAAGGATTGTAAAAAACCATCTGGTATACCCATTTTCTTTAAAACCTGAAAAAGATAAAAGTGTAATACCCGATCAAAAGCTTTTTCAAAGTCTAAAGATAAAATTGCTGCATTCCCATTTCTTTCATTAATGTTATTTATTATGTCTTTTAAAAGATTTAAATTATCCCATATACTCCTCCCGGGCACCCCGCAAACTTGATTATGATGAACAATTTTATGTACTATTTTTTTCATTCTATTTGCGCAGATTTTTGCCATTATTTTATAATCACAGTTTAGTGTTTTTTTTTTTTTTAATTGGCCTCCAGTTCCTTATATCGTCTTTATTTCCTTTTTTGTATAGAAGAGATACTTCCCCTTTTTTCCAGGAACCCGGGAGGATTTTTGTATGAAAAATTTCTTTAAAAAGATAAAATAAAACTTCCTTTAAAACACCATAAAAAATAACACAAAATTCAATCGGTATACCATCCGGCCCAGGAACTTTTTCTTTTTTAAAACCTTTAATTGTCTCTAAAACTTCTTTCTCTGTAATATCCTGTAATAAAAATTCTTGAGATTTATGATCTAAAATATTTTCAATCACCTTCAATGAGACTTTTATAAAACATTTATCAACTTTTTTCTCATTAAAAAGATCCGAATAAAAATCTCATGTTTTACCTAAAATAACTTTTATATTCTTTTCTCCATCAAGCTCCTCGATCTGGGTACGTTTGTCCTGGATTTAAAAAAAAAAATACCTGGAGCAGGTTTCATTTTCTTCTAAAAACTTCATTTTTGAGCGAAATAAAATCTCTTTTTCTTTCTGCTCCAGGCATTGTGCAATTTCTTTTTTGCTTTCCAGAATATCTTTATTAACCTCTATACCCAGATCTCGATTCTCGAAGCTTATACTGTGTCTGCAGGCGGGTATTTAATTTTTCAAAAAAATCTCTTTTTCTTGCGCCTTTCCCTTCCCCACCCTAATAAAAAAGGATTTAATTTTTATTTTCATTTTTCCCCACCATTTTGTTATGGGTATATAAGGATCTTTTACCCGCCTGCAGTTCTTATAAAAGGTGATAAAATCAGATAAAATTTTGGATCATTTAAAAGGGAGACATTTAATTTCCAAGTTTTTTTCTTTTTACTTTTGCCACCATTCTGTACTTTAAACATCAATATCTTATGATCAGAGCAGACATTAGATAAAAGCTCGCAATTAAAGGCAGTACTTGATAAGAACAGAAGATCAAATCAATTCTGGATTTACAATTTGCATTACTCCAGGTAACGCCGGCCTCTTCAGATAAATTTCTATTACATATTTTAAAAAACGTCAGTGAGATTAAAATCTAAAATTATATTTTTCAACATGGAGGAGGTTTTATCTATATTCCTACTCACTGCATTGGAGAACCGGCGTTCCCCTCTTAAAATACAATTAAAATCTCCTGCTAAAATCAAGGGTTTGGAATCATTGATAAAAAGAGGTAAAATTTCTAACATATCTGCCCTCTGCTTTTTATCAGTAAAACAATAAAAATTTAAAAACTGCCATTTAATACCATCTATACAAGCCTTTACCAATAAAATTCTCCCCGGTAAAATTTTGCTTACATGCTCTATTAAAACATTTCCCCTAAATAAAATAGCAACACCTCCAGACTTAGCGTCATTTGATCCCGACCACACTGAGGGTCCATGTTTCCAATCTTCTTTGTATTTTTTATAGCTTTGCTTGTGAGGGATCCAGCATTCTTGAATAAAGAAAACAGTAGCGGTAAAAAGAGCTACCCTTCTGGATCTCGAGTGAACGCTTCTGGTATTAAAAGAAATGCCTGTTAAAAGAGTCATGATAAAAAAATAAAAGGGGAGACTTGTCTTCTTACCCGAGCATGGTTTCAGGCATCATCAGCAAGACCAGACAGATCACTTTCGATGTCACCTTCACCATAAAGCTCCCCTGATTCTATTGTGTCCACTGTGTTCATCGTACTGGTTGGAGAGGAGCTGCCATCGCTCAGCTGACCCCCCACATTTTTCGGGAAACCTTCCAGACATGAACTCCAAAACGGCCCCACGCACACATCAGCGGGTATTGGAGCATGGCGTGATTCCCCTCCTCTTCCGGGGCAGGGGTTCCATCTATGTTGGTTTCAGGGATTACATGCTGCTCTATGGTGTATCCAGTCTGCTCCCCCTCCCCACTTGGATGAGGAAGGCTCTGTTTTGGGTCCGGGGGCTCCGCCGCTGGTCCTCCAGCTAACTTCCTCCCCAGATCACCTCTTACCACCCCAGCATAGCTCCTTTCCCGATCCTTCCTTCTTTTTGACACCGCGGCTCCACCCGGGTCTTCAGGGGAGTTCACCGGTTGCCCAGGGACCGAGTGCGGGCCAGGAGGATCAGCTTCATTCGAATCGCCCTTTGTCTCCATTCCTGGAGAGGGTCCATCCGTCCGCTTATTGCTGGACTTCCGCTTTTGTTTAACCCGTCTTTGTTCTCTCGGATCACCTGGTTGGGGGGGTCTGCTGGTATCCCTTTTCTCCTCTCCTTGGGGTTGTGGTTTCGTTTGATCCTCTGGCTGCTTCTGATGCCCTGGCCATGCTCCGGGTTTTGACTTAAAAGCGCAGTTCCGAGAGAGGTGACCTATTCGTAAACAACATTTTTTTCCGGCTGTACATTCACTAAAATCATGTTCTGTACTACCACAGTTTTTACAAGTACTCATACAATCATCCTTATAATGTCCATATTTTGCACAACGTCTACAGAATGGTGGCATTTTGTAAAAAAAAAATGTCTCCTACCATTTCCCCTAATTTAAAACGGGCTGGTGGCACTGCATATTCTCCGGGGAAGGTTGGGTCACGGTAACACTTTACTTTATATAACCACTTGGAAGTCCAAATCCCCAAATTATTTAAAACCTTTCTTACTTCTAAAATTTCTTTAACATGAGTTAATAAAAATGCATTTATAATTCTCTCATCGGCAAACGGACAGTACATCTTTACAGTCAAGATTTTAGTTTCATCAAATTTATGCTCTTTAATTTCTAAACCTTCTACCCTAGGGTCATTCTTTATTCTCTTAGATTTCTCTTTTTTCTTGGCTCTTTCTCCGGCTCCTTCATCCTTGGATTCTCTTCTCTTGTCTCGTCCTTTCCGGATCACTTCTGAAAATTCTTCTCATCCTCCTCCTCCATCCTCATCTCCTCCTCCTCCTGGGTCATCTGCCATTGATGTAATTTGGCGCTTTCACGTCTCTAATACTTAAAGAAACAAAGTGCTCCCCTAGATGTCCAAAGACTCCTAGGGGTAACGGGGATCGCAACTTGAAGCCCCCGGGACTAAGCCTCTCTCCCAATAGCAGCAGGGAAGTGAAGTCTAGGCAATAAACCTGAGACGATCCCCCCAGGCCGAGAGAGAGGGTACCCGGGAACACCTTCCGACGTCAGACCAAGTGCAGCACACAAGATTTTTATTTTATTTTTATAAACCATCAGGTTTGGTTAATATTAGCAACTAACGAGCTCTATAACCAAATCATCATATGGCACTTTTTATTCAAAGACATAACACAAAATTATCATACAACAAGCTTTTTACATTTTTTTACTTTCCAAACCCGTTCCGCATCAAAACTATCCCCTTTTTTTAAATCCCACAAATAGCAAAGATACAATCTACTCATAAACAACTTAACACACTCATCCACACCCTATAACTCTCTCTCATAGACATACACATTCCGAGCATCCCATAATACTTCTTTAAGACACGTAATCACTAACCACAACACTCTACTCCTTTTTCTACCCGATAACCCAATCCCAAAGAGTACAAAAGCATATGTCAAAAAACTTATTCCAGTTAATTCCTTTATCAGTCTCCCCACTTTTTTAAAAACTTCTTGGGCAAACTCGCAATTCCAAAATAAGTGTAAAATACTTTCACACTCCCCACAACCTTGCCTCGGACAAACCTCACTCCTCACCAAATCCCGTCTCTTCTGTACCTCCCTCACAGGCAACGCCCCTTGCATGCTCAACCATACCATGTCTCTTTGCTTATTAGTCATTCCATCCATACTAACATTCTTACATACATTCTTAGCTTCTAATGAAGACAGCAAATTAATATCAGTTACCACCTCATCCTTCTTACACAAATTCAACACTTTCTTCTTGTTTTTTAAATCATTCACACTCAAACTCAACAACTCATTCTTCTTCACAAACCTCTGTACCAAAAAGGGCAAATAAAAGCCACCGGTTGCCTCAAATTCCTCTCACACCATCCCAGTCTACAGAACAGCCAACCTCCAGTATACCTCATCATTCATGCTACTTTACCACCACCATTCAATAACCTCAACATTCACCAAAAAATTAATACATAAGTACAGCTCAACATTCGGAAAATTCAACCCACCATTCTCCCTACACATCATCACAGTCATACGCCTAACTCTCTCCATTTTCACACCCCACAAAAACAAAAATAGAACTCGATTAATTTTCCTCAACTCCATACAGGTAGGAGGGAAAACATTCCCGATATACAATAATAATGGTAAGATAACACATTTAATAACCAATATTTTCCCTTGATATGTCAACTCCCGCAACTTCCAAAAATCCAATTTCCTTGCAATCTTGCTCCTAACTTCATCCCAATTTCCATGACCATTCAACCGCTCATCAAACATAATACCCAACACTTTAATACTATCCACCACTTTCACACCTAAATCCGATACCTCACATCCACCCCCAAAACACTTCACCTCACATTTACTCCAATTCACTCTAAACGCTGAAGCACCGCAAAACACATCCGTGAGCAGTTTAGCTCTTTGTAATTCCGCCCTACTCTCACTTATCACACATACATCATCCATATATCCAAACACTTTCACACTCTTACCTCCACTCCCAGGAACATTCACTCCTCTAATAAACTTGTCTTTCCTCACCATTAGAGTTGAGCGAACACCTTGATGTTTGGGTTCGAGAAGTTCGGCCGAACTTCCCGGAAATGTTCGGGTTCGGGATCCGAACTCGACCCGAACTTAATTGAAGTCATTGGGGACCCGAACTTTTCGGCACTAAAAAGGCTGTAAAATAGCCCAGGAAAGGGCTAGAGGGCTGCAAAAGGCAGCAAAATGTAGGTAAATCCCCTGCAAACAAACGTGGATAGGGAAATGAATAAAAGAAAAATAAAAAAATATATAAAATTAACCAATATCAATTGGAGAGAGGTCCCATAGCAGAGAATCAGGCTTCATGTCACCCACCACTGGAACAGGCCACTGTGAGATATTTAGGCCCCGGCACCCAGACAGAGGAGAGAGGTCCCATAGCAGAGAATCAGGCTTCATGTCATAGCAGAGAATCAGGCTTCATGTCACCCACCACTGGAACAGGCCCCGGCACCCAGACAGAGGAGAGAGGTCCCATAGCAGAGAATCAGGCTTCATGTCACCCACCACTGGAACAGGCCACTGTCAGATATTTAGGCCCCGGCACCCAGACAGAGGAGAGAGGTCATAACAGAGAATCAGGCTTCATGTCACCCACCACTGGAACAGGCCACTGTCACATATTTAGGCCCCGGCACCCAGGCAGAGGAGAGAGGTCCCATAGCAGAGAATCAGGCTTCATGTCACCCACCACTGGAACAGGCCACTGTCAGATATTTAGGCCCCGGCACCCAGACAGAGGAGAGAGGTCCCATAGCAGAGAATCAGGCTTCATGTCATAGCAGAGAATCAGGCTTCATGTCACCCACCACTGGAACAGGCCAGTTTACGATATTTAGGCCCCTGGCACCCAGACGGAGGAGAGGTTCATTCAACTTTGGGTTGCCCCGCAATATAATGGTAAAATTAAAAAAAGAGGATTGAATGAAGAAGTGCCCTGGAGTACAAGAATATACTGCACAAGGGATGGACAGGTCCTGTGGGATCCATGCCTGGTTCATTTTTATGAACGTCAGCTTGTCCACATTGGCTGTGGACAGGCGGCTGCGTTTATCTGTAATGGCGCCCCCTGCCGTGCTGAATACACGTTCAGACAAAACGCTGGCCGCCGGGCAGGCCAGCACCTCCAAGGCATAAAAGGCTAGCTCTGGCCACGTGGACAATTTGGAGACCCAGAAGTTGAATGGGGCCAAACCATCAGTCAGTACGTGGAGGGGTGTGCACACGTACTGTTCTACCATGTCAGTGAAATGCTGCCTCCTGCTAACCCCTTCCTGTATCAGGTGGTGGTGCAGTTAGCTGTGGCGTTGTGACAAAACTTTTCCACATCTCTGCCATGCTAACCCTGCCCTCAGAGGAGCTGGCCGTGACACAGCTGCGTTGGCGACCTCTTGCTCCTCCTCTGCCTTCGCCTTGGGCTTCCACTTGTTTCCCTGTGACATTTGGGAATGCTCTCAGTAGCGCGTCTACCAATGTGCGCTTGTACTCGCGCATCTTCTTATCACGCTCCAGTGCAGGAAGTAAGGTGGGCACATTGTCTTTGTACCGGGGATCCAGCAGGGTGTCATCCCAGTAGTCTGCACATGTTAAAATGTGGGCAACTCTGCTGTCGTTGCGCAGGCACTGCAGCATGTAGTCGCTCATGTGTGCCAGGCTGCCCAGAGGTAAGGACAAGCTGTCCTCTGTGGGAAGCGTATCATCATCGTCCTGCGTTTCCCCCCAGCCACGCACCAGTGATGGGCCCGAGCTGCGTTGGGTGCCACCCCGCTGTGAACAAGCTTCATCCTCGTCCTCGTCGTCCTCGTCGTCCTCGTCGTCGTCCTCCTCGTCCTCGTCCTCGTCCTCGTCCTCGTCCTCGTCGTCGTCCTCCTCGTCCTCGTCCTCGTCCTCCTCCTCGTCCTCGTCCTCGTCCTCCTCCTCCTCCTCCTCCTCCTCCTCCTCGTCCTCCTCGTCCTCCTCCTCGTCCTCCTCCTCGTCCTCCTCCTCGTCCTCGTCCTCCTCCTCGTCCTCCTCCTCGTCCTCCTCGTCCTCCTCCTCGTCCTCCTCCTCGTCCTCGTCGTCCTCATCCTCCTCGTCCTCCAGTAGTGGGCCCTGGCTGGCCACATTTGTACCTGGCCTCTGCTGTTGCAAAAAACCTCCCTCTGAGTCACTTCTAAGAGACTGGCCTGAAAGTGCTAAAAATGACCCCTCTTCCTCCTCCTCCTCCTCCTGGGCCGCCACCTCTTCCATCATCGCCCTAAGTGTTTTCTCAAGGAGACATAGAAGTGATATACAGTCTGTCCAGCATGTGCAAGGTGGAGTTCCACCTGGTGGGCACGTCGCATATGAGGCGGGGAGCAGGAAGGCCGAAGTTACGCTGTAGCGCAGACAGGCGAGCAGCGGCAGGATGTGAACGCCGGAAGCGCGCACAGACGGCCCGCACTTTATGCAGCAGCTCTGACATGTCAGGGTAGTTGTGAATGAACTTCTGCACCATCAAATTCAGCACATGCGCCAGGCAAGGGATGTGCATCAAACCGGCTAGTCCCAGAGTTGCGACGAGATTTCGCCCATTATCGCACACCACCAGGCCGGGCTTGAGGCTCACCGGCAGCAACCACTCGTCGGTCTGTTGTTCAATACCCCGCCACAACTCCTGCGCGGTGTGGGGCCTGTCCCCCAAACATATGAGTTTCAGAATAGTCTGCTGACGTTTACCCCGGGCTGTGCAGCAGCAGAAGAGGTAGCAGGGGGAGCCTGAGTGAGTTCATTGTTTTTAAGGTGTTTACTCCACTGCAGTTTATGCTTTGCATGCAGATGCCTGGTCATGCAGGTTGTGCTAAGGTTCAGAACTTTTACGTAAAGTTTCGGGTCTGTTTCACGAACACCCCAAAATTCGGTACGAACTCGAACTATACAGTTCGGGTTCGCTCATCCCTACTCACCATACAAATTAACGGCTCCATGGCACAAATGAAAACTGCCGGTGATAACGGGCATCCCTGCCTAACACCTGATTTAACCCTGACTCTGTCACTCTCAATCCCATTCACCAACATTCGATTCCCTATTTCTTCATACAAACTCCTCACAGCTCTAACAAACCTACTCGGAAACCCCATCCTCTCTAAAACTTTAAACAAAAACACGTGAGATAGCCTATCAAAGGCTTTTTTCAAAATCCAATGAAAAAACATTCACACTCCTATCCCTCTGCATACCATCCCATAAAACATCCCTCAACAGACTCAAATTACCAGAAATACTTCGTCCAGGCACACCACACACTTGCTGCTCTTTCACTACTTGACCAATCACCCCACTCATCCTCTTCCCTAACAATCTTGCATACCCCTTATAATCCACATTCAAAAGAGCGATTGGTCTCCAGTTACGCAAATCACTTTTAACACCTTTCTTGAAAATCAAAACAACTAACCCCTCCCTCATGGACTCACTAATTTTACCCTCCTCCCACATATATTTATACAATTCAACTAAGTCATTCCCTACCACATCCCAATATTTAGCATAGAGTTCCAGTGGAATTCTATCCCTACCTGGTGTCTTATTCCTAGCCATACTATTAACTATATCCCTCACTTCCCCCACGGAAATCTCCTCCTCTAAGAAACCACTATCCTCCATCCCTACTTTCTCTTCTAAAGCACCTAGTACATCTTCCTCCAGCCCCATATCCCTTGCCTTCTCTCTATACAACTCCTCATAAAAGTCCACCACTACTCTCTTGACTTCTTCACCACAAACCTCAACATCATTCATATCTTTCACCCTTTCTAAATCCATCCTTGCATTCACCACCTTTTTTAAAGAAAAATCTAGAACACTCATCTTTCTCCATTACATCCAACTTGGCCTGAAACACAATTTGTTTCCCTCTATTACGCAATAATTCACTCATAATCTTTCTTTCCTCACACAACTGCTCATCCACATCATACCCTAACTCTCTCATTTCATGAAGAAAACCCAACCTCATATTGCATCTCTCATATCTCTTTCTCGCGGCCCATTTATAACCCATCTTTTTAAAAAACACTTTCACTCTCTCTTTCACCCAATCCCACCACTCCAAAATACACTCAAAGTCCTTCTTTTTTCGGCTCCACTCAGCATACATTTTCCCAAATTTCTCTCTTACCTCAGTATCCTCCAACATACTTACGTTCATTTTCCATACTCCTCTCCCATACTTCCTCTCACTCTCTATTTCCAACTCACACTGCAAGAATTCATGGTCCAAAAACCCCACTCGTATCTGTGAAAAACATTTAACCACAAACCCTTTAGAAACAAAAACATAATCCAATCGGGAATGTATGCCTCCCCTGTCTGCATGATACGTAGCTGGCACTGGATCTATTTTACATATTTTAACTACATCACACAAGGTATTGTCAGTCATACTTTGCATGAACATTTTGCTGGTAATATCTGTTTTACTACCCTGCAAGTGACAGTTAATATCCCCCACCACAATACACTTATCCTACCTGGCAGATACAAATTAATTTTCTCAAATAAATCTTTCCTAAGAATTTTCTCTATAGGTGCATAGATATTAATAATTCTAAACAAAAAATCCTTAAATTTAACATAAACCATAAGACATCTACCCGGTTCTATTACCACATAACGATCTATAACAAAAAACTTATTTTTAAATAATACCCCAACTCCATCATTCTTGTTGCATGAGGAGATGGACCAAATGGACTCACCATACTGCCATTCCATTTTTAAAGGAACCTCCCCCAACCCTGTAGGCAGAAAATATCCCCTGATCTTGAGGCGATGTCCTCTAATATAGCAGCTCTTCTGGCTTTGTCCTTAAACACCCTCACATTGAGGGAGCCCACCGAGAACCTATAAGGGACAAAAAACTAAAGAAAGCAAACAATCACGTATATGGAGGCATCTGCATCACTTCTGCCAAATTTTCTACCTCCTCAGCATTCAAATAAGGTGAAGAGTCCACGCTTACTGGACTCAGCAACTCAGCAGCTCCTTCTAATAGCGCAAAAGAATTCTCGGTCACAATATCAAATGTTTCTATATGTGGTTGCCCACAAGGGGGTGTGCCCTCCCCTGAAGATTCTGAAACATGAGCTCTTTTAGCTCTTTTTGCAGATGTCACCTGCCATCTATCTAACTTCCCATTCTCCTTACCGAACTGAAAGAGGCCTTCAGAGTCCTCTGGAATAACAGGCGAGTCCAAGAGAACCTGGGGGGGTGGGACTACCAATCCCTGCTAACTTCCCCCCGCTGCCTCCATAGGCTCAGGTTCCACACTCTGAATCTGCACTGGAGCCTCCACAGACAATTGGGCTCCTGACGGCTGCCCCCCCTCCAAAGATGCTCCAGCCCCACCATGAGTCATCAAAGTTACCGTCTGGTCTGCTCGGCTTCCACCGCTTTTCCACTAGCCTTGTGGTTTTCCGCAAGGCTTAAGCATAGGAGCGACCAGGAATCGCGATC